>NC_142766.1:14947373-14997373 GCF_054948205.1 Urtica dioica subsp. dioica
CAATACCATAAATGACCCTGTTTTTATCGCGATTCCAAGGCTTCTCTATAGATAGTGACATTTCGGATCCTCCTCAAATAGTCGCGACCCTCTCGAGACTGCAAAAAAATGACACCGAAGACTTCAAACGACGTGACAAATCTCCACTATGTCATGTGACTCACAAGTGTTATCCGAGATATCGCATTAGCCAAAAATCTACAATAGCCCAAGTTTGGATTTTTTCTAATAAATCCTCAATTTTTCTTTTATTAAATTAAAAACCTTTGTATTGATTTTTATTTTTAAATAAATATTTAATCCTAACTATTGTTTCAAATAATTTTTATGTAGTCAAAATTAACATCATATTTATACTTACCAACCTCTAACTCAAAATCTTGTTGACTATTATTTAAAATATTTTTGAATAAAAAATAAACATCATAAATTTCACAAGCATCTTAAATAATTATGGATAAAATAGCAAAACTAAACACTGTAAAACTTGTAAACTAGACAAACCTTGAATACATTTAGATTAGAAGTGTTAAATATATATATATATATATATATATATATATATATTGAATTTTGACTATTTTAAAAATATTTATGTAGAGAAATCAATATTACCTGGTGTTAAATAAAAAAGAAATAAAGGTTTTTAAATAAATAAAAAGAAAATTGAGGTTTTTTGTGTCATTAACTTAAAACTGAAGATATATTATGATACACTGTAAAACAGACGGTATTTTGTGTCATGAGGGTTTTTAATGATATTTACCCTTAAAAAGATTAGACCTGTTGGCTGTTGTTGTCTGGATTTCTTTATGGTTAATTAATGGTGATTTATTATAATTCACGACATCCTTTTGCCTCATATTCGTTAAGTTTCCAAATTTTAAACTGTGCATAACTGTTTATAAGGGTTTATATATGTACACAATGCATTAAGCTTAACGTGTTTAAAACTATTTAAATGAAAAATGACTCTTTTGACAGACAAGAAGAATACTAAACGTGAACAAAAATGGTAAAATGGGTCAATCCAAAAAGGAAAAATATACGTAATTTATAGTGATTTATTACTCTTATGTATATGCAAAATAAAAAATAAAATAAAGAAGGAATCATGTGAAATGCATTAGAGATTAACTACGAATCGTGAACAAAAAGATGCTTATATCGATTTATTAAGGTTAATTACAGGTTATCTAACCAGTTTGAAAACTTATGAATCCCAATAATAAAATTGAACGAAACGAAAAAAATATAATATGATTTATAAATAAAATAAACATTGTTTAAACTTTAAAACCGTGAAAGAAGAAAAGTAACTGCCCAAATAAAATTAAATATTAATACAAAATAAAGTAGCACGTAACGTCGCTTGAAAATTGATGTCCAAACTTATTTGAGAATCACTTTTCAAGTGACGCTAGATATGATGACACAGTGACACCCAAAGATTTTTGGGCGTCACTTTTACCTCTTAACGGTCGGTCACTTAAGGACAAGTAGGACTTGGAGCGAAAATTGTTTGAGCGTTGTTGGGTTAGATTTTCACAAGCTAGATATGACACTCCGAGAGCAAAAATGACAAGGCAAGTCCATACATAAATCTCAAGTTCACAAGAGAAATCTTTTGATCAAACCTCGAGTCAACCTTGACTCTTGACGCCAACTCATTTTGGCCACAAAACAAGTTTCGTCTTCAACCTATTTTGGCCATTATATAAGCCTTGCCGGAGGATCGATTCCGTACAAACTTCGACATCAAAATTCTGGATCCTGACGCTACGCTTCCACCTCCCATTCTCTCACTAATCTCTCTCTCTCTCTCTCTCTCTCTCTCTCTCTCTCTCTCGTCTGGGTTGGTTTTGGAGCTTGGAAGTTGGAACGTGATTTCCAATTTCAAATTTATTATTACACCCCCAAAACATTGTTGTAATCTTAGTTTAACCCCTTTTCTTATTATATATTACAGTAATTATTATTTTTTTATTTATTTAAAAAGTAATTGAAACATGATTTAAATAGATGAACAGAGAATCAGATGGAATAATAAATCAAGAATACACGGATAAAAATTGAATAAGATTGGAAAAGATTACAAACATTAAAAATGAAATTTACTACGTAAAAAAAATCAATTACAAATTTGCGTATACTTCAAAAAAATTGAAATGCTAAAAGGAAAAACGAGAAAACCGACAACCGTTGAAAACATGTAGAAAATTTTATCAAGACCCGGTCCCGCTAAAGCCGAGAACTGAGGCCCTCTTCGCCTCGCCCGAAGACACTGATACGGTCTTACCAAAAGTGAGGACTCTTCTCGCCAAAGCGAGCATCGACCCAACGGAAAGGATTGAGGACCTGTCCTCGCCCTTGAATCAATTATTACAAATTTTGAATCAATTATTACATCCTTCTATTTTGCTTAGAATATGAAATCTTGACTACTTTTTCATGGGACTCAGTAATGTTTATATATTTTAAACTTAGATTATCGAGTGTGGAAGTATTATGACGTGTATCTGGTTTTTATTTAAATATTTTGACCTAATTAATCGATGATTGCGGATCACGAGTGATATGCACCGGTTAATATAGGAAGTCTTACATTTACGACTGAGCTCGTATTAACAACTTGCTAATTACTCAATAAATTAATTTGTGTGACTTGTAGAGGGAAGTGGTTAGTTGAAAATGTGAAATGGTGGTAGCTTGAGAGCTACAAGATAAATGAGCAGTGGTGGTGGCTTGGCTTGGCTTTGTTTGAAGTGTTAGGTGTGCCTATTAAAATCAGCACTTTTCATTCGTATTAGGTGAGCTCTTCTTTTAGACTACTATTCATTTTCATTCCTTCTTATACATATAAAATTTATAGAACTATTTGGATATTATATTAAGTAATGTAATAGTGATTAGGCCATCAGCGTTAATGACAAGTTTTATATACCAATTTATATCACTAGTGAATGACACTTTAACACCAATTTACAAAATATTCCTTTTAATTTCTTCTTATTTTATTAAATAAAATAAAATCATATTATTAATTTGTGTTAAAGTGGATGATTTTACACGTATTTAGTACTTGTAACCGTACCATTTAATGATACATTTCTGAGCTTGATCGAAAGAGCTTTCAAATCCTGTAACCGTGCATTTACCATGCACTTATGGAGACGTTTTGTAATGAACATTAATGAACAATTGTTGTAATCCTGTTTGGCCTCTCTTATAAAAAGAGGTCAAAGTCTCTCATTCAATGATCATCGAAAGCAAGTCTTTCATCGATGTTTTTTTTTTTCGTTCACTCATTCTTATGTTCATACCGGCCAAGGGTTTTTCGGTTTTGTAATTTATTATATTATTTTTTGAAAAATTATTTTTATTTAATTTCTTGTCAATTATTTTTATATTTCGTCAATATTTATTATTATTATATTGCTAAAATATTTTTATATACCAATTTATATCACTAGTGAATGACAGTTGCATGATACACATTTTAGTGCATGTGTAAAGAAGAAGAAAAAACAACGTCACTTTTTTTTTTAATCACAACGTCAATCTTTCTTGTCGCGTTGATATATACAAATTTGGATACAAATTTATTAAATTCTAAGTATCACGAGGGTGTCTGACATGTGATAAAATATTCACCAATATATAGTGAAAATAAGTGCTAAGCATCCCAAGTTTATTTTAAATTATACTTACGATCCATAGTCAATTTTTATCACCCAATAAAAATTTTCTTCCTTCGACTGACATTTTTTTTTTTTTTTTTTTTTTTTTTTTATATTTTTAATAAAGCGACGCATTGTTCAATGGATATATATATATATATATATATATATATATATGCAATTAGTCAAAAAAAAATTTTAATTTTAGTCAAAATTGTATTTTATTAAAAAAATAGTTTATCAATCCGAAATAAATTAAATTAACTAAAACATTTATTTTAATTTATCTCGGTCTCATGAGTTTTTTTTTAATAAAATAAAATTCAAATTTTGGTTAATTTTTAAAAAAGAGATGGATTATTGAATTACTGACCTAATTATATTAAATTACAACCTTTACAATAAAAATTCGAGATTGCTCGTGTTTACCAAACGATCTAATAATTTTGGCAGTCTTTGCATTTTAAATCACAAATCTCGGCGGGACAAGAATTCAGGCAATAGTAACTAAGCTTAACGTTGCAATCCGAAGACCAAAGGAAAAAAAAAAAAAAAAAAAAAAAAAGAAGCTCAAGAAATTATATAAAATAATAATTTTTTTTTTTTAAACTCGCATATAAAATAATAACTAATCGTGAAATAGCTAGCGTAAACAATTAAAAATGATGGAGATTTTGGGGGAAAGGTGGCACGTGCGGGAATTAGCTACTGGGGAGCTGATCTCACGGTCATAGAGCATAACTTTTGACTTTCCTAATCACACTGTTAAGTAACACCGTCAATTTAACGGCTGACTTTTGAGAGTACGGAAGAGATGTGTATTTATGAGAAGAGAAAAAAAAAGATATTGACCCGGATTTGGATGCTCATTGCTCAAGTGGAATTTGTTTTTCGTTCTTTTATATTTAAATTAAAGGGGTGTTATTCATGGACCGAGTCATGACGTGGACAGAGAGGATATCAGGTGACGACTATTCATTATTCACGTTAATTAGTTTTTCTTATCTTCAGTTGAGTTCAAAACCCATTGGTTTAAGTTCTTTTATCTTGGATGAAGTCTTGCTATTTACAGTCACGTATTACACGATTTATATATTTTTATTTAACGCAATTAAAACATATATTATTCTTTTGAGTAATATCTACTGAATTAGTCTTGAGGATGATTTAAATAGGATTGTTTAAGTAATTTTCGTGACTGTTCGTGATGGATCAGTTTCCTTGAAACAATCTTCAGGATGACTATCTTAACAAGTTGCATATTATTCGCATTATTATTCTTGATCAAATAATAATAATAAAAATGTTGCAGTATTACGTTTCCCGTATTTGGAGGCACGCACTACTATATGCTATATGGATGAGTTTTTATACATGTTTCCAAATGCGCAGGTCTACGTTATACTTATGTAAGGATTCTAGTCAGAGAGAGAGAGAGAGAGAGAGAGAGAGAGAGAGAGAGAGAGAGAGAGAGAGAGTTGTTAAATATAATATTTTGCCGATTGATTATCATCATAATGAAAAGTAATATTTATTAATTTTTTGAAGGAAGTAGATGAAGATAACATTATATAGTTTGATCCGAGTGACTTCTTAAGCAAATGAACTTTTGCTTAAGATAACAGTGTTGTTGATAAATATGTTTAGGACTATTTACAGCGATCCCCTCTTAACTCCTACACGATTAACACTTTATCACCGGATGTTGAAAAACGTACAAAACTTGCCTTGTAATTTTACATCGTAATATATGTATTCCTTCTACTAACTTTTTTTTTTCACGGTCGTCCAATTTAAATTATATTTTATGCACATAAATGGTTGTTTTGTGAGAAATTTTGATAATACCTTTTTTTTTACTAATGGTCATGATATAAATAAAGAAAAACATAAAATAAAAAGAAAATACTAATATCTTTTTTTTTATCGGGTACTAATATCTCTTCTAGGTTTATAGCATTCTTTTCTTCTTCTTTTTCATTTATCTTATCCTTCATCATTTAAGTCCTTCACCAGAACTTTCATGTCAACGTCTATAAATTCTTCAATCTCTCGATGGCCTCTCCGATTTCCTCATCCTGACACCGCAATTGCCATCGAACTACCCTCCTTAGATCCCTAACCCCGAAACCATAACCCTAACTTTAATCCAAATGCATTCCATGTTCTCCGATGGCCCCACTTTCGAAATCGCATTTGCAGCAACAACTGAATTCAACTCCTCGTTGTTCGCTGTGGTCGATCTTCTCTATCTCGTGTTTCGAATTTGTTGATCGTTTGATTTTGGGATATTAACATTAGATATTATACGTTCGAAGAGAGAGAGAGAGAGAGAGAGAGAGAGAGAGAGAGAGAGAGAGAGAGAGAGAGAGAGAGAGAGAGAGAGATTATAATGATAAAAACATTAGATTTTTTTATTTTAAACAAAATAAATAATATTAAAAAAATACATTTTTACCATTAATTGTTTAACACCGTTTGAGAAATTTTGACAGAAGGATTACATTTGTTACAATGTACGATTATAAGGCAAGTTTTGTCCCTTTTTCAACATCAAGAGGTGGAGTGTTAATCATGTAAGAGTTCAAGGGGGGGTCCATATATTTATTTAGAGCATCTTCAATCCATTTTATAATGGAGTGGTGGTAAAACAGAGTTGAATTTCCAACTTCATTTTTCACTATATTATGAAGTTATAATAAATTATAGAACTCATGGTAGCTAGTTTGGTCTAGTGGTAATCTCACAAATACCTCAGTTGCGAGGTTTGGGTTCGAGCTCTATGGGCTGTAGAAATGCATGTTCCCTTACAGGTGGAGAATTTATCATCTTTCAGCTTAACGCTCATGTACTAAATCGTGTAATCTTGGCCAAAAGTATCACGCGCGCTTGCACTGGTAATATATCATGTATTCTTGGTCAATAGCGTCACTTCTCAATTCTTTTTATAGAATTCCAAATATTTAATTTCAATATTCGTTCCACTCCATTTTAGAGAGGTTTTTATAATATAGAATTAATTTATTTAATTACATATCAACCACATAACTAATTATAATGATATATTTTGTGTGTAATTGTATTCATTTATCACAAAATTACAAATGAAGTTATTTTAGTTTATAATAATTTCATATAAAAAAAATTAATCTTGATATGTATTAGATAATAATTACACTGAAAAAAGTCATTTGAAATATCAATCTTTGTTGCAAATAAACTAAAAAATAGATATAACACGATATACACATATAAATAAATAAAAATTAGTATTTTATATGATATTATTTTATAAATTTTGAACCAAATATATACATGTTTTGTATTTAATTTGTTTATTTTTTAAATATAAAGTATTGGATACAAAGTATATACAAGTCAAATAAGTATGAGTTTGTAGAAACTTGTTATAAGGACTATTTACAAAAATCCCCCATGAACTCCTGCACAAATAATCCGATGCCCTTTGTACTTGAAAATCATACATAACATGCCTTGTAATCCTGCATCGTGACAAATGTAGTCCTTCGGTCAAAAATCTGATTACGGTGTTAAAGAATTAAGGGTAAAATGGTCTTTTTTTCATTAATTCTCTCTCTCTCTCTCTCTCTCTCTCTCATTCTTCTTCGTGATTCCTGAAGAAGAAAAAAAATCAATCTCAAACACTAAAAAAATCAATCCCCGACACCAGAGCTCGCGAGCTTGACGAAGAGCTTGTTCGCGACTCTAAACCCTAGCCTAGCTATCGAATCCGATTTGAATTCCAGGAAAGCTGACGAGAATTTTACCATTGCGGTTTTGAGAATCCCGATCTAGGCCGTTAAAAACCACGTGGTTCGCCTCGGCGGAGGTTCCGTCGGAGAATCGGACCTTGATTTTTGAATCGAGCAACTCCGCGGCGAAAGATTGTCACTTTCTCCGGCCTCGGCATGAGAATCCCGATGTCGTCGGAGCTCATCCTCTTCGCCGGCTTCTTATGCTCCACCGTTGACCTCTGGTTAGACCTATGGCTATTTTTGAAATTCATGTATTCGTTTCTAGTCCTTCTGTGATTAAAGATGAAGAAGATGATGGAGATTTGTGCAGAGAAAGATCTAAGGATTTTGTAGCCACCAGTGAGCTTGACGGAGGGCATGGAGGTTCATGTGATTTCACTTTTTTTTTTTTTTTTTTTTTTTTTTTACCTTTTTATTAATTATTTATTTTACTTTTAATAAAGATATTTAGGTAATTTTTCCTTAAAGAAATGGTCACATGACCAAAACGTGATAAAAAATTGGATATCCGTTAAAAAAAAACATGACGGAAGGACTATAATTGACACAATGCAGGTTTTTAAGGTTTGTTATGTACGATTTTCTTGTAGAATGGGGCATCGGGTTATTCGTGCATGAGTTTAGGGGGATTCTTGTAAATAGTCCTTGTTATAATTATTAAAATAATAGAGGGATAAATAATATTTTTTTGGGTGTTGAAAATGAACTTTTATGTTGGAGACGAAATAATGTTTGATGTGATTAAAACATATATTGGAGTGCAAGTAACTACATTTTGGATATATTTTGGAGTTTGGGTTGAGATGTTAGCCTTTTATTACTTTTTTTAATAAAAAAAATTAGGTAACTAGCCAACTAAAACGTTTGAGATTGTTATATAGTCATGTTTCGTAAATTTTAGATAAAAAGCCATAAAAATGACGTGACATTTCTGGTTTGCCCTTTCATTGAAATAAATGGGTGGGGTATTTACGTTAATTTACACGTGTAAATACATGGACGTGACTATATATCTAAAATTTTACGAAACTTTGATTATATAACAATGTGAAACTGTAAATATGACTATATATTTAATTGACCTTTTTTATTTATAAAAATTTGAAATTTACCGACACTCATTACAAGTTAGCTTTATGCGCGCGCGCGCGCGCGCGCACACACACACATATATATATATATATATATATATATATATATATATATATATATATATATATATTCAAACTTCACTTGTTAGTTCAAATTAGATTTTGGATATTATTTTTAAATTTTGAAAGTGATAGAGAGATGGATGAAAATAAATTCAAAAAAGAAATGTGAGAAATACCAAATGATATTTGTTGAAGTTGAAGGTATGTGGTAGTTTTTCTCAAAAATTTAAATACGTGTATAGTTTTTTATTTTATTTCGTGACATGTGTGGAAATTATATCAATTTAAGGTTAATAAGAATATATTTTTATCTAGTATTTCTATGGTGTTATTATCAACAATTTAAAATATGATTAACTCGATTAAATTCCTTTGATGAGCGTTATTAAAGAATATAAGATTTTTAAAATTAACTAAAAACCTTGTTTTTTAACTTGCACTTTATTTTACACACACTTCTAGCCCCCAATGTCGTGACTCTTTAGTAATATATACCAGCAATCACTATTATTGTTGAAGTAATTGATCTTCTTCTACTTCATTATGCAAAAAAGGGTAATACTAAAGTATATCAATAATTTACCAAAGATGAATTTTGAACATTGCAATATATATATATATATATATATATATATATATATATATATATATATATATATATATATCATAAACAAGATTTAATTAAAGATACAATATACATGAGAATTAGGTCTTCCCCAGTGTTAAATTTTTAATGACCAGTTGCAAGTCCTCACTAGGCCTCCAGTCACGACTGGCTTGCAAATCTTATACACAAGTTCGTCAAAATGAATGCTTCATGCATCGACGATTGGCTCTATAAAGCAACACGAGTCTTTCCGGCGTATTTCTTTTCACTCATACAATTCACATAATTTTTTTTAAAGAGGTCACTCGTTTGGAGACTACTCCAAGTCAAGCACGCCTATCTTTGAAGTTCTCAAATGGCATATCTACTTTCGATAAGAAGGAGCATCTTATGGATATAGGTAGTGTTTTTAAATCCATTTATGCTATTCTAAATTATAAATCCCATACTTACACGGTCTCAAAATTATCATACTCGATCTTTATTGGGTGATGTGGGATTGCACAACTTAACATGTCTTTTCTTAGTGGATCACGAGGTTGTGACTGTCATAATCACCCCCACATTTCGAGGCTCCAATGGGCATTGGTCCTCCAATGGGATTGCGACATTATGCAAAAAATGGTAATTTTATAATTTAAATTAACTAAGAAGTGAGATATAGTAATGAATTACCATATTCAAAAGGTCGATGCGGCTATCTAGCCATTTTTAACTTTAAGTTTGGCAGAATAACCCAACTTTATAAAGCTGAAGCAAAGTACCCCAAAATTTAAAAAACACCAAAAATACCCTCGCATCGCTAGGCACCGGGGAAAATTGCACTTGCCTTCCTCCCAGAGATGACTTCGTAGACGAACACAATTCTTCTTCGGTTCGGATGCTTCAGTTTTCCACCGAGGTCAAGCTCTCCGACGCTGCGAAGCTCCGCTGCCCCTAGACGAAATTATAGAAGAAGGTGAAGATTGATTGGAGTTTTGGCCGGAGCGGTGGCTTTCTCCGGATCAAAAGGGGTTTTTTTTCGGCGGAGGGTATGAGGCGTTCAATGCAGATCCTATGATTTGTTGTCTCCTTCGTCGTTGATCTCCGTCGTCGTCGATCTCCGATGCAATCGTCGCAGCTTGGAATCGTCGATGTTGTTAATGGCGATGTCGAGGTTCGGAAGGGAATCGAGGTCGGAGATAGGGATTCCTAAAGCTAGGGCTTGGGGAGTGGTCTCTAAATCGCCGTCGGAGATCAAAAATCGGCGTCGATCATCATCACCACCACCATCACTGTTTTCTTCTTCTTCTTCTTAGAAGAGTCGATTAAATTTTTTGAAATCAGGACTACAAATTTTGACACTTTGTTGTCTTCTCGTTTCAGATAACTAGACTTCAAACAATAAAAGTGGATTAAATTATTTGAAGGCACGATTAAATTTTTGAAATCATGTACCTTAACTGAAATCATCTAACTTGTTTGTGTGTTTTTGAAACTTGATTAAAAAATTGAAGGCATTATAAAATTATAATTTTTTTAAAAATTTGATGACTAGTTTTGATGATAGAATTAATTTTGAAATTATTTGGTATATATAAAAAATGCATTAAAAAAATAGTAGATTAATATTTTGGACATCTAGATTAATTATTTTGAAAAAATGAAAAAAAAAACGGATTCATCCAAATAATAAAAATATATTAGTATTTTTACATTAAATGACTAGAATATGGTAACTTATAAAACTTACTATTTCGTGTTTGAATCGACTGTTTCCTTTTAAAAAAAAAAAATCCGATTCAAAACTAACGTTGATTTATCATCTTAACATATTTTTCTAACAATTGATTTCACTGACGTGGGTTTTTATTTTACTTTCCCTAAAATAAAACAAAAGCAAATCCGAGAGTGCCATAACATAAACAATCCAGCGGCAAGTACACAGAATCCGTAGCAAAAGTAAACCACTTACCTTTTCTTCATAACATCATCATCCCGCATCATGACGTATGTTCATCCACGTGGCTCAACACGACTGGTAATATCAAAGACTCAATTCGTGTGCATACCACAGTAGATCCGACCCAAGAACCTCAAACCTTGACGACCTTTTTTAGACCCACCCCGTCTACCAAACCCAACTCGCTTTCACTTTCCTCACCTACCTACCCCTCAACTCCAAACCCGCCGTCAGAAACTTAACGCCGTCAAACATCCTATTCCCTTCCCTTCCCTTAATCCTCACCAACTCCGCCCATGAGAAAGAAATAAAAATTAGCCCGGAATTGACACAATTCGTAAAAAATCTCCCTAAAAAACTGACACGTCACAAAAATAAATTCAATTTTTTTTTTTAGAGTGGCAATATTGCTATCTGTCCACCACACGATCCACCTACCGTTTAGTTCCGTCAAAACTCTCCCTCCCTAAACGTAAATACTTCCCGCTTATAAAAACCAACCCACCAAACCCAAACGCAAATTAAACCAAAATCCCTTCAACCAAACACCAATCTCATTTCTCTCTCTTTCTCTGATCACATCACACCTTGACGATGGACCTCCTTCTTCTGGAGAAGGCTCTGATCGGGCTGTTCGCCGCCACCGTGGTGGCCATTGCCGTCTCGAAATTCCGGGGACGGCGCTTCAAGCTTCCGCCGGGGCCGATGCCGGTGCCGGTGTTCGGAAACTGGCTTCAGGTCGGCGACGATCTCAACCACCGCAACCTCACCGATCTCGCCAAGAAGTTCGGCGACATCTTCATGCTCCGGATGGGACAGCGAAACCTCGTCGTCATCTCTTCGCCGGAGCTCGCCAAAGAAGTCCTCCACACTCAGGCACGCCTCTAATCTCTGATCCAAACACCTAGCTTCAATTCATTTATTTATTATTTAAAAATAAATATACCTTGTCGGTTACGTCTACACTTATACCATCAGTCAGTCCCAGTTTTGATGTTAGAACACTAAATTCTAGGCTTAAGTTGGTGAATTAGGCCCGAAATTCTAGGGTTAAGTTCCGTGTTAGAAAACTGGAATTCTGTTCCATTATCATTATAAAGAAGAACCTGAAGATTCTGTACCGTTCTTATCATTCTCCGATTCCAACTTTTTTTTTTCCCCTGCATAGCTGAATACTTTTTAGTTTTAAAATTTGTTCCGATTTTGACCATACAAGACATTCTGATCCTTTTAACACCCAATTTGAACAACACATGATGATAATCTGACCGTTGATGACCAGGGAGTGGAATTCGGGTCTCGGACGAGGAACGTGGTGTTCGACATCTTCACCGGAAAAGGACAAGACATGGTGTTCACAGTGTACGGCGAGCACTGGCGCAAGATGCGTCGGATCATGACCGTCCCGTTCTTCACCAACAAGGTTGTCCAACAGTACCGTTCTGGCTGGGAAGACGAGGCCGGAGCGGTGGTCGACGACATGAAGAAGCACCCGGAAGCCGCGGGGCCCGGGGTGGTGCTCCGGCGCCGCCTCCAGCTCATGATGTACAACAACATGTACCGGATCATGTTCGACCGCCGCTTCGACAGCGAGGACGACCCGCTCTTCTGCAAGCTCAAGGCCCTGAACGGCGAGCGAAGCCGGTTGGCTCAGAGCTTCGAGTACAACTATGGAGATTTCATCCCCGTCCTCAGGCCGTTCCTCAGGGGCTACCTCAAGATCTGCAAGGAGGTCAAGGACCGAAGGCTTCAGCTCTTCAAGGACTACTTCGTCGATGAGAGGAAGTCAGTGCTACTAATATACTCCTGATCCGCGGATTTTAATTTTGGTTCTGGGGTCTCATTTTTTTGCTGGTTTTTACAGGAAATTGGCGAGCACAAAGAGCACGAGCAACGATGGGCTCAAGTGCGCGATCGACCATATCTTGGACGCTCAGCAGAAAGGAGAGATCAACGAGGACAATGTTCTATACATCGTCGAGAATATTAACGTCGCCGGTAAGATTTCGCCTATGTTAACATTTTAGCCAGTATTTGATTTATAATTTTAAGTTAATCGCTCTAATTATTAACTGAATTGTCATCATGTCGTCAAACGTTAAGCTAGAGTACAATTTATTAGTTTACTTAGTTTTAGGTATAATTTTATTTTAATTCACTGATTAGTGATTAATTTGCGAGTTTAATTGCTTGATGGTCCAATTGAGTAATAACATAGTAGTTACTTAGAGACTAGTAACTGACTGGATATTTATTTAGCTTTTATTGATAATCCCGGATACACGTTTCGATTGGCTCAGCCATGCAAAGGAATAACAAAAGAGAGTTATATTTGTGCATAAAAAATCAAATAAAAATCTAAATAGAGGAATTGGACGTGGAAAGAAAAGTCTACGGCTTTGATAATTTTTTTGTTTGAAGCTCGTGGAGTCCATTTTGTTTTCTTTCCAGGCTAATTAGTTTACACGGCAAATGAGCTGTGTGTTGGGACTAGGACGGACAACAGGAATTAATGTTTTTTGTAAAATTGTCGCCAACCATGTTTTTTTATTTTTTATTTTTATTTTTTATTTTTTATTTAGACCAATGAAACAGAAGACATTATTGATGTCTAGTAGATCGCAGATCTATGTTATTTTCCTCGAAAGGAAAAAAATTATAAGATAAAGAGGATAGATAGGTATGCCATTATGACTCAATCCTTTAAAATTAATGTTGTCATACACGACTCTTAATATGTTTTTTCCCCATGCATTTTAAGCTTTTAACTAAATCCCCAATTTTAAAATTTCATAACATCATATCGATTTCCAAAAAGCTTTCCTTAACCTGGAATTTTGATATCAATCAAATTAAAGTGTTATTACATGATTTTTTTATTTAATTTCCTGTGTTTATTTAATGTGCCATTTTAAACCCCTTTGTTTATACTCTAGTTAACTGATTTAATAAGTAAACTACGCATTTTTTTAATAAAAAAGTTGCAAGTTGCATAAAAGTCGCCGCCAAAAAAATACAGTTTATAGAAAAGTATTTTATCATGTTTTCGATTTAGTGGGATCAAATAAGTATATAATACTCCGGTTTGGTTTGTTAATTAATGTCAAGTTGGCGACGTGGTTAACTTTACTTCTCTAATTTTTGGGAAAACGACGTTGTGGATTCAAAACTTCAAGTGGCCTCATTCTCCACCTACCACTCTCTCATGATCTCTATTTTTGTCCATATCCACCCGCCTACACATCTACGAAATGTCTATAATTTTTTTTATATTATAAGACGAATTCTCTGAAAAAGAAAAACCAACCAATACCAACCTACCTCAAGACTTTTATACATTTTTTTTTTCCAAATATAGTTTTAATTCCAAGATTCAACATACATATTCCAGTTTACACGCCTTGTGATTTATACTTGTCACAATTTGTTTTAGTTTAAAAAATAATTAGGTGAGAGTCTTGTGTAGGAATGGGAACACTTGTCAACAACAATGTGACATGTATGATAATAATACATAATAATCATTTTGCTTACAATATAATACATTAATCACAACATCTCGTGGATAGTCTCCCGATCGATAATATCAGGACTTCGTGGATTGAATTGGATTGTAGTCGGGGTCAAATAAAAAAATAAAAAAAAAACTTTTTTATTAATTGGATTATGGTTTGATTGGTGGAACAGCGATCGAGACGACGCTGTGGTCGATCGAGTGGGGGATCGCGGAGCTGGTGAACCACCCGAAGATCCAGAGGAAGCTGAGGGAGGAAATGGAGACGGTGCTGGGGCGTGGTGTCCAAGTGACGGAGCCGGACATGGCTAAGCTCCCGTACCTTCAGGCGGTGGTGAAGGAGACCCTGCGGCTTCGCATGGCGATCCCGCTGCTGGTCCCGCACATGAACCTCCACGAGGCGAAGCTGGGGGGGTTCGACATCCCGGCGGAGAGCAAGATCTTGGTGAACGCGTGGTGGCTGGCCAACGACCCCGCCCACTGGAAAAAACCCGAGGAGTTCCGGCCCGAGCGGTTCTTCGAGGAGGAGGCCAAGGTGGAGGCCAGCGGCAACGACTTCCGGTACCTTCCGTTCGGGGCGGGGCGCAGGAGCTGCCCCGGGATCATCTTGGCGCTTCCCATACTCGGAATCACCATCGGACGCCTCGTCCAGAACTTCGAGCTCTTGCCCCCCGCCGGACAGGACAAGATCGACTGCTCCGAGAAAGGCGGCCAGTTCAGCCTCCACATCATGAAGCACTCCACTATCGTTATGAAGCCCGTTTCCTCGTCTTAGGGCCGGGTTTTTTTTTTGTCTTCTTTTCTTTTTTATTTTGGGGGGGAGTCCGTACACGTCATTTCTTTGACACTTTCTTATGGTGGTTTGGTGGTGGTTTAGTGAGAGTTAAGCTTATATATCTCCATTTTGAAGAATGTTTATGTGACATATTTGTGTGAGCTGTGACCGTTGTATATTTGTTGGACTCGTGGAAAAAACATATGTTTCAATAAGTAATCAATGATTCATTTGTGCTTAGAGCTATGCTTTGAGTTTAGCAAAATAAAGTTTTTGTTCTTCTCTCAAAAAAAAAAAAAAGTTTTTGATCCGATTTTCATATATCATATATGTATTCAAAAACCTTGCGAATCTTATTATAACTTTAGAAAATGAGTGGAACAATGAAAGACTGATTTTTCTTTCCCTGCATAATTTTTTTTTTTTTCGTAAGCGGTGATTATTGGACTTTTAGAAGTGATATAGAGAGTACAAAAAAATAGATAAATTAAAGAAACTGAGAATAAAATTATTGTTGAAAATAAATATATTTCGATCCGAAAAATGATTTAAATGTTTATTTATGTAACTTTTAGCTTTTAAGTTGTCAAGTCTTTTTAAACAGCGAAAATGTGGGCAAATATTGCTATGCACTTAAAAAAAAAGATGTAGCTAAATAACCAATTTAAAGTTATGAATTTGCAAAATAGTCAAAATTTGTCTTAATTGAGTGAAATAGCCAAAATGTGCAGCAATCTGGTTTCAAAATTTTTTTTGACCCCAATATTAATTTTTTTGAAAGTGATAAATTATTTATAATAATCGTAAAAAAATTTAATCTTGGCTGTCATAAATATTTTGAAAACGTAAATTTGGCTACTTTATTGAAAAGTTTAAACTTTGACTATTTTACTAATCAATAAGTTTCAAATGACTATTTTGTACAATTTTTCCTAAAAAAAAAATGAATGTAGTAGGCTTAAATTCTAATGATTTTATTGACTATATGTTTAGTAGGTTAAGCTATGTGATTTATTTGTGTGGAGCTCCTTAGACGTAGTAATCCTAAATGTAAGTCCAAGTCATGTGACATTAAATATTAAGTCCTCATTTGTTCTGCCGATTCAACTCATGTTCATCTCGATTTAAATAGATGTATAGTTGACTTATTAATAGTTGACACCTGAATTAATACGAATTTTGAGCTCACATTGAGAATTAAACATAAATTGAGAATTAATCTCAATTCTTGCTCGATTCTCTCACGACCACGTCGACCATTTCCTCCCTCAACTCCCATTTTACCTTTGTTCAAAATAAAGTTGAGTTGAATCACCGTTTGTAATTCGACCAACTAAAAAAAAACACACCACTAAGAAGAGAAGAATGCGAATCGGGATAGGAAGAGAGGTAACGCGCGCGAGGAAAGAAAAGAAAGAGAAAGACCGAGAAAAATTTCGCCGACCTCAATTCAGAATTCTTCAATATTATGATTCTGATCCTCAGAACTTGTGTTAGAAGAATTCATGAAAACATGAGGGTTACAAAATGAAAGTTTTGTCCATTCATTTTCATAGTCGTTTACCTCCTAAGTTTGATGATATGATTGAAACCATACCCAAAACCCATTATTTATATCACAATTTCAATATTTACCATTTTTCATGAATATACGATGTAAACAAATGCAATTACATATAAATAATAATAAAATTAAACGAGGGATCCATAACAAGAATCCAACCCCAGATGCTGAACCAAATCTTAGATCGAAAAGAACATGAATCTTGAATAAGTACTACAATTTTGTGGTGCGACATAAGAGCTCAATTTTTTTTTAATGATGTGCAAAAATTCGACATAAGGGCTATTTTAGGTATGTTAGTTTCCTTCATGTCCTTTTAACCTGGAAATATGTTTACCTCTCGCTTGCATTTTAAATACATTTCACGACCGTTTACTTGGGAATGCTATTTTTGTTTAGATTCTTGTTAAAAGTTATGTGCTTTTGTTTGTGCCTTTTCTTCTCTTATTATTAGCTCTTCTTATTTTGTCATTTTTTTAAACGAAATTCTCATTAACATTACAAAACTAGCTTCAACCATACAAATAATTCGGACAGAGATCGGTTCCTCGATTAAACACATAGATGTCCTGCACTGAAATAAGAAGTAAAATTGCAAAACAAAACAAAAGAGACAATGATCTATAATGATGAGAAATGCTAATCTCGTTTATAATTTTTTTTGGGCCCCTTCAACAAATGTTTTCTACAAATCAGGGATAGAGTAAAAGGGATTGCCAATAATAGGCAAAAGCTCGAATCCTAAGTCAGTGATAATTGAAATTGAAGTGTGATCATGCCCAAAATAATATATCGATTCTTCTTGGCTCTCTTATACCACTTTTTCTTAATTCATTAAATTCAGTGAGAGACTATAGTTATTGTTAATCGCGTTTTTGGATTACCACTAAGAACCGTCCGTGGTTCGATCTAGGGCTGGATCCTATGACCGCACGTAGGTTAGGTTTGGTGAAGTTCTTCTCTTCTCGTCGTCATTAGGATCTTCGGGTCTCCAGATCCTTGAGTTTTCAAATCTTGGGATCTTTCACGTTCATCGTGTTCTTTGCGTTCTTTGTTGAGTTTTTGAGTCTTTATTTCTTTGAGTCTTCAACCATTTGAATCTTCCACGTTCTCCGTGTTTTTCACATGTTTGTGTTCTTCGCGTTCTTCGAATCTTCAAGTGTCCGGGTCTTCGGATCTTCGAGTCGCCGGGTCTTTGGATCTTCCACGTTCTTCGTGTTCTTCGCCGGGTCTTCGAATCCTTGCGCCTTCACCTAACCATAAGAAAATGTTAATCTAGAGGGACGCGGAGGGTTTTCCCTCGGCGCGTGCTCCGACGCTCAACATTAGTCGTGTTGTATTGTTTTCTTGGTGAACGATTTGTACTCGTCTCTATGTTTTCTAGAGAGAGAAAGAGTTGTAGTGTGATTTTTGTAGAGTTTTGACAAGTTGAGAAAAACTTACTTTGTGTTGTGAATGAGTGAGGTATTTATAGGAGCCAAGGGGTTTGGTGAGAAGTACTTGATTGGGTGGTGGAGATGGCCGGGTGGTCTTGACCGAGTAAAGACGACCGGGTGATCTTGGCCGAGTGAAGACGACCGGGTGATCTTGGCCGAGTGAAGATGACCGGGTGATTTCGGCCGAGTGAAGATGACCGAGTGGTCTTGGCCGAGTGAAGATGACCGGGTGATATTGGCCGAGTGAAAATGACCGGGTGGTCTTGGCTGAATGAAGATAACCGGGTGGTCTTGGCCGAGTGAAGATGACCGGGTGATTTTGACCGATTGAAGATGGGCGGGTAGTCTTGACCGAGTGAAGTTGACCGGATGGTCTTCTTTTTTGGCCAACCGGGTGGTCATTTTTGTGGTTTTGTCTTGAAGATATGTCAAGAAGCCTCGCTTCAAACCATTCTTTGAGAGTCTCTTTTGAAAGACATTTTATGAGTGTTGACTCGGAGCTTGGCGCGTGAATTTGCTTGTGGGCTTGAGCCTTGTGTATGGGCTTGATGTTTCATTTTTTTTGCTCTCGGGGTGTTATTTACACCATGTGAAAATAACGGCATAACAGTTATCTCTATATTTTCTTTCTTATGTAATTCTTGCATGTTGTTTTCTGTGCAAACCAAGTATGTGGTTCATACTTCATACACCATGTTGCTTGCTTGAGGAATTTAAGGGATTTGGTTTAGGCTCTATTTGTTTGTTTGTTTGTTTTTTTTTTTTTTTTGAAGGCATATGATAATATAAAGATAAGTTACTGTAAACGAGTTTTATTTTATTCAAACAATTTCCTTTGAATATTCTGAAAGACACTTTTTTATTTTATTAATTTTTTTTCAACGATTTTAACTAATGTCACCCTCTAAAAATGTACCAAGTATTATTAAATTGTTTGACACTTGAGTAACCTCTTGTTTTATTTTTTGCTATCTATTATGACTTCCGGTACAGATATGGCAGGTTAAAACAAAGCCATTCATATAGATGACAAGTTAAATATTAGTAATTCTATGAATTACTAGCATAGCATATATATATAAGTGGAATCAAATTCACATTCAGTCCTTTGGTTGTTTTTTTTTTCCACGAGATTATTGTATTGTTTTTAATCAGAACTTTAGTTTGGGGAAATATCCTCGGCTAGTAACAACTTTGATATTTTAAACTAAAATAGTAGCAACTATATTTTTAGACATTTTTACTAGTAACTATAGACAAATATATTTACATTTATTGTTAATAATAGACTTGTAAATCTACAGTTTATGATAACTGTATACTTTTCATGTCTACAGTTACTAGTAAAAATATCTAAAAACATAGTTTCTATTATTTTGGTCTAAATTATCAAAATTATTATTAGTTGAGACCAATATAATTTCTACTATTTTGGTCTAAATTATCGAAATTGTTATTAGCGGAGAACATTTCCCCTTTAGTTTGTTACCATCTGAAAAATCGGCCTAAGCTCCATATGATTTTAAGAAAGTGCCTCATATACCTGTTTTAAATAAAGAACTTTAGTGTAGTTCTGATTTCAATTGGTGTTTCCTGTTTACTCTCGCCGTAAGCCATTCATCCTATTTCACTTTCAACAGCTTTTCAATAAATGTGTTGATTTTGATAATAAATATTTCCTTTTTTGTTTGTTTAAATTTGCTTAATATCTGTGCTTATTACTCTAAATTTATTTTAGATTTTATTAACAATGCATTAGTTTTGACTTTTGAGTGAGATAGGAACTCCCACGTGTGGTGGGTTTGACATGGGAAATTGGCGAAGGGGAGTATTTGTTTTTTAAGAAAAAAAAAAACAACGTTAAAGACCAATAATGGCATCAAAATACACAGCCAAAGAGTCCAAAGACTCATCAGTGACTTTCATGTTGTAACGTTTTTATTTTATATTATTTCATTCATCAGTTACAACTTACAACCAATATATTAGCGTCATAGTCTCTCTCTCAGTAAGACAAACAGATTAACAAGCTTTACAAAGCTCAAAGATCACTCAACGGAAAAAGCTCCCAAAAAGGTTTTATTTTCTTTTAGAACTTCATATATTTTTCTTGTTCTTTTTCTCTAGCTGCCATACATCACAAATTTGTTCTTCTTTGCAGGTTTTGCACGTGGAGAAGAAGAAATAGGGGAGAAGAAACGTGAAGAAGAAGAACGGTACTTGATTCGGCATTAAACTACATTCAATAGACCTAGAACTCTCCGCCAGAACTCAACATGCATTATGGGTTGGTTGTTGTTGGCAATAAAAAAAATAATAATTCAGCAACAACCCATCGATAGTCAATCCGGCCATCATCACCATCCTAACCTTTTTCATCTCCTTCTTGTTTCTTCTCCTTCCTCGCTCTTCTTGCTCGCGCGCCATCATCTCCCTGGACCGAGCGCCGCCGTGCACGACCGCCGTGAGCCGCCAAGCACGCCGACCGAGAAGATGTGTCGGAGAACAAAAGGGAGAGCGCCAAACACTAGTACAAAAAACATCATTGGGTGCGACTTTTTTCGCACCTAAAAGTCAAAAGTCGCACCCAATGATACCTTTAGGTGCGACTTTATGTGCGACTTTGTCGCACCCAAAAGTTCGCACCTAAAGGTCATGGGTGCGAAAAGTCGCACCCGATGGTCATGACTTTTAGGTGCGACTTTTAGGTGCAGTTTTCCGCACCAAAATTCGCACCCATAAGTCAGAAAAGATGTGCGAAAAAGTCCGTGGAAAGGCCATTGGGTGCGACCAGTCGCACCCAAAGGTCTACCCGCCAAACCTTTGGGTGCGACTAGTCGCACCCAAAGGTCTACCCGCCAATTTTTTGGGTGCGACTAGTCGCACCCGTTGGCCTACCCGCCAAATTTTCGGGTGCGACTAGTCGCACCCAATAGCCTTCCCGTCATTATGTGGCGGGGAATGTTGACCTTTGGGTGCGACTATTCGCACCCAAAGGTCTACCCGCTCAATTTTCGGGTGCGGATAGTCGCACCCGATAGTTTTTTTTGAATTTTTTTTTGGTTTATTATGCTTATAAATTTATGATTATAATCAAATAATACTTACTAAATAGTTTATTAATTAAAAAATTCATTAATTAATATTCATAATAATAATAAAAACTAAACATTTGCTCGATTACAATAATTATTATAATCCAAAACTAAGTCGCACCTAATACTTTGGAGAAAGTATTGGGTACGACGTAGTCGCACCCGAAAGTATTAACACACTTTTGGGTGCGACAAGTCGCACCCAAATTCAAAAAAATTCGCGAAAATTTTCCAGCGCTTAATTGATTTTTGGGTCCGACTATTCGCACCTGAAAGTCTTTTTGGTGCGACTTTTAGGTGCGAAAAGTCGCACCCAAAAGTCATCCGCACCGGAAAACTGTATTTATAGTAGTGAAAAGGAATTGATTTCACGAATCAAGGTGAGGAAACCTAGCTTACCCGGATTGATTTTTTTGTTTAGTGATTTTGTGACATGTTATGTTTTGGATTTGAGAGTTGTTTTGTTTGGTTCTTCGATTTCGGGTGTGAAATTTTTTGGTTTGATTTGAGTTAGACCTTGATGATTTGGATTGATATTAAATAATTGTTAATTATTTAACTAAAATACGTACGAGAATTTAGTTTCAGTTTACTATTTTAGAATTTCTTGATTGTATGGTTTCGGATTTTTCATGAAATTTATTTAAGACTCGTTAAATAATGGTTTGTTTTTATTACGTACGATTTCTTCGGTATGAACACGTATGAGTCTTAAATAAGTTTAATTTTCGAAAAGCCGGGAAATAAGTAAATTAAATTCTCGAACCCCCGAACCGACTCACAGCGAATCCCGACAATGAACCTTTAACTTTTTAGCATCTTCCGAATCGAATAACTAATGAAGTTTTAACTTCGGATTCTAGTTCTCTCAACACTTCATGATGTGCTGAGTCTCGGGAAGCATGAAAAGCGAAGAGTCTCGGGAAGCATGAAAAGCGAAGAATTTTCGGAAGTCAACAAGTTTTCCGATGATCTATTCCTGGTTTGCGCGGAGACATAAGTCACCTACTTATCAAGGGAATAATCTTGTGGTGTGCATTTTAGTGTTACTAAAAAGAGTAAGTAAAACATTAAAAGACATAAACACCAAAGATTAAGGTTTCGAACACTTTTTATCGAAACTTTAGTTCAGGTTTTACCCGTAGGTTCAAACGCTAACTTGAACTAGCCATGTTGCTAATTTGTTGTAGTTAGATCCCTCTACTAACCATAGAGTTTGGTTAGATCTGAGGTGACAGGAGAGCATGTTGGACTCTCGGATTCGAGCCGAGGGTAGAAGTACCGGGAGTCACGTCCCGAGTCTTCACACTAAAATACTTAACGAGCATGAAAGGGGAACCAAAATTCTTTCGAGATTTATCTCGAGACGCTCTCTTGTTTGTAATTAGTTGTGTACTCTATATGCCAGAGTACCCAAATAATAAATAATGTTGTCGGTGCCCACGAGTTACGACTCGTGTTGAGGACTAAGACGGTCCTAATGGCGCTGAGTACTCTACGGGAGCTGCCAAGAGCACCCCGTTCTTGCAATGGGAAAGGTCGCCACGGCGAGCCCATTTCCTGTGTCATGACGGCACGTAGCGCCAGCACCCAAACGAAGATGGTACCACTAGCGGATCCCAGACAGTCTTAAAACACTTAAGCCACTGAAAACTACTGCTCGAAGTCTGAGGTTGGCTTCTTGTCATTCCAAGGGTTGTAGCAGAGGATGTTGTATAACCTTGTGGAATGGCAAGTGATAGCGTAGAGCGAGGCCCCACGTTAAGCAGGCTCTAGGATCATATGCATCTGCATTCTGCATCCATATGTGTTTGTTTTCAACTCACATGACATTAGTCATTTTTTTCCTAAGTTAGACTCCCGCTTGCTGAGTCAATCGACTCATAGCTTTATGACCCTTAGTAATGTAGATAAGAGTAAGGCGGCGATGTGAGCGACGTAAACGAAGATCGAAATCGGGCGTATAGCTCTTGACCTATGGGCTACTGGAAACTCACCCGGAATCAAATTACTATATATTAGTATTTTGTCAAACTCTGTCCAAACTATGCTTCCCAAACTATCCCATGTCTATATACTTAAAGTCTGGAGCTTGTGTATAAATAAGAGTCGTTGTAAGACTAAAAGTCCTAATCTTAAAACGCGAAAAATTACCCAAGATTTTGTATAACCACTAAGATGTTATATACTTAATTATCATATGTTTAATCTTTTCACACTTTAAATTATATAATATATTTACTTATTGTGTATTAAAGTTTTCACGTTGTCTATATTTATATTTACGTACTGTCTCGGAGTTAGCCTTTTTGGCTCGTGAGCGAGTTGATGACGCTCGCGAGTCGTTTCATTACTCGGACTATTCGGTCGCGGCTCGTGGGCGAGTTGATGACGCTCGCGGGTCGTGACAGGTTCACTGTCCGCCGAGATTTTAGGAATTGAAATCCCTAATTTGTCACCCTACATAACTGGATTCCGCAATTTTTGGTGATTATGGTTCCGAAATCCCCGCGGATCTTAAAAGAGTGGCTCCACCACTAGAACACCTCGTACTTGTCGAAGGAGTAATTATTGTGCGGCGTCGCTCATTCTTCTTCAATGGGAAGGTCTCATGCGAATGGAGTTTCCACAGAGGAAATGACCATATAATAAGGCATTAGGCGCTCTGTCAGTCGGTGGAGAGAGAATGGTACATTCCTTAAGCGTGTGTGTTGAGGAGGCTGCACCAGAAGCAGAAACTCGGAAGTCTATCCTATTGGAAGTTAACCTAAACAACACATCACTCATTACCAAGTTTGACCTTTGATATGAATTTTAGCGGCTTCCTAACGTCGAAGCAAACTCTGACATGGAGATAACGACCTAAACATCGTCCGCGATCAACCATCTCTATCTCCAGGAACTTGCCCACTTAGCTTCCCAGGAAACGACCAATGTGAGGGGTCATCGCGAAGACCAAGAGGGCATGTATCTGGATCCATATGTCATTGGAGTCATCCCAAAATCACCACCGCGAATCACCCCAAAACAACCACCACCACAATTTTGACCATCTAAATCACCATCGCCGCATTCCCCAACTACCTCTCCATTGAGGTTCTCTCTCTCTCTCTCTCTCTCTCTCTCTCTCTCTATATATATATATATATATATATATATAACCTATCTAATTTCGCCATTCATTTGCTCTCTCTTCCTCTTTCACATAAGTTTACTCACCACCTAGCTCGCTCCGAATTAGAATGCCTCTCGCTGACCTAGCCCGGACCAACTCGTTCACCGGTAAGTTTTCTCAATTGAAATCTCAAATCTCTCTCCCCCTTTGTTTTTTTAATCTCTCTCTCTCTCTCTCTCGTCTTCATCACTCTTTGTGTTTGTGTGTCCGTGTGTGTGTGTTGTATCTCTTTTGTATATTCGTGTCCTTGTGTCATTGCCAGTGTGTATGTTTCCATGTTCATGTATGTGTGTGTATGTTGTCTATGATGTGTGTGTATGTGTCCCTTTTCATTTCATTCTCTTTTCTAAATATTTTCCCTTCAATTTACTTTCCCCTCTTTCTTTTCTGAAAGTAAGTGAGCTGGAATATTTGACTCGTTCGTCCAAAACAGGGAATATCGTCATGCCTGTAATGTTTCAGGTTTGTTCTGGATCTTTGTCTCCATTGACGTGATACTTTTCGCGAGAAACACAGTTTCAGTGGAACAGATCGTTTCCCACAAGTTGGTAACTCTGAGACTCAATGCCTAGAGAGACTCGAACCTTAGAATAATGAAGATGATACAAACGATGGTGGAAAACTCATTCCATAAGTTGGGGATTGAATGACACCACGATCAGATGCAAAGACGGATTGATAAGTCAAGTTTGAACGCAGTAAGACTAGTCTTGATAAGTTCATATATAACTCAAGAGAAGAATCTCAAGTTTTCATCAAAATATGATCATTTCCTATTATAATGAAGAAATATTTATAAACATGTAACAACCATTTATGCTAGGCATACCAAATACTAAAAGTTGCATTTAAAACTCATTGTCACAATTAAACACACTGTAGGGATTTAATGCCCGTTTTCACCCAGTTTTGAATCGGCAAAGGCCTTTCTCACATAAACATAAACAAACAGCCCTAATTACTCTATGATTCAATATTTTATCAGAGAACCAAAAACACCGAATTAAAGCAATTAGAAACAAGCCAAACAATGCAGATGATTGAACAGAGAAATAAAAGTGCAGAAAAGTAAAGAGAACA
Source organism: Urtica dioica subsp. dioica (assembly GCF_054948205.1). Classification (NCBI taxonomy): domain Eukaryota; kingdom Viridiplantae; phylum Streptophyta; class Magnoliopsida; order Rosales; family Urticaceae; genus Urtica; species Urtica dioica. Next base: position 14,973,172 of record NC_142766.1, read on the forward strand.
CCAAGGATTATCGTGGTTCGGCGTCCAAATGCCTACTCCACGTTGAGCTCAGAGGATAAGCTCGATCCACTAATCACAGAGTTCGTTACAAGCACAAAATATAACGATTACAACCAGTGAAACCACGCTGAACCACACAGCCGAGATAGCCCCAAATCGGATCGAGAACCCTAGTTCTTGCTTGACTCAAACACGAGAGTCAAAGGTCCGGAGATTGCTCCGCAAGACCACGAGGAACAACACTCGTACAGAACCTTGCTGGGACTCGACGATCAAGACAACGATCGGAAGTGCTCAAGAAAGAGAAGAACAGCGAGAGGCTGCGAAAGGTTTAGAGAGAGAGAGAGCTCGGTAGAGAGAGAGAGTAAATCTGTTGGAATGAATCATTCAGCTAGGGTTTGCCCTTAAATACCCTGCTTCAATCCTTGATTCATCTTCGGCCGTTAGATCGCACCCTCGTGGACGGCTCTGATCTCTTCTGCGTCAAACGCGCGTTTTGGTTCTTCGGCTCCGCTAGCTTGGACGACACTCACCTGCTGATGTCGTTTGGTGCTTGAGGAATGGGCTTGGCCCAGATGAATGAAGTTGAACCTCTTCTATTCCAACAATCTCCACCTAGGTCCAACACCGACCCATTCCGACCTCTGATTTAGTGAACTTCACTTATCCTCGTCATAGCTCAATCTTCTATCGCCATTTATTCGATGTGTAACAAGTCCAAACAGTGCTTGAACTTGTTGACCGTCACGATCTTCGTTCCCATATCTGCAGGGTTATTCTCAGTAGCAACTTTAAACAATTTAATAACATCATTAGCTATAGTATCTCGAATAAAATGAAAGCGAACATCCACGTGCTTCGTCTGTTCATGGTAGACCAGATTCTTGCTCAAATGAATCGCGCTTTGACTATCTGAAAACACACAAGCAACAGATTTAATTAGACGTGCTTCCTTTAATAAACCTTGCAACCAAATAGCTTCCTTAAAAGCTTCACAAATGGCAATATATTCCGATTCGGTAGTCGACAATGCAACCAAGGGCTGCAATTGAGACTTCCAAGTGATACAATTCTGTCCCAAAAGAAAACAATGAGACGTAGTGGATTTTCTCGAATCCCTATCACCACCATAATCCGAATCAACATAACCAACCAACTCAAAAGGCACATTCCTATTGCTATAACATAAACCAACATCCAACGAACTATTTATGTAAGCAATCACATGTTTAAGCGCAGCCCAATGCTCATAACCGGGATTAGACATGTATCTACTAAGTAAAGAAATAGCAAAAGACAAATCAGGTCTAATACTTATCATAGCATACATGATCGAACCTATAGCATTAGAATATGGAACATTTTCCATCTTAATAATATCCGATCTAGACTGGGGACATTGGTTTTTACTCAAAACAAAATGACCGGCTAAGGGAACTTGAACCGGTTTAGAGTTCAAGTTTCCAAACTTGGCCACAATTTTTTGCAAGTATGGTTTTTGATGAATTTTCAGAAAACAATTTTTCCTATCTCTTTCAATATACATTCCCAAAATTCTTTTTGCATTCCCCAAGTCTTTCATATCGAATTCCGAGCTAAGATCAGCCTTTAACTTGCAAATCTTATCTACGGACTTACTAATAAGCAACATATCATCAACATACAAAAGAATATACACGGGAAGGTTATCAAGAGATGAAAAATAGAAACAACTATCAAAGTCACTTCTCACAAAACCAATACTAAGCACGAAAGAGTCAAACCGTTTATACCATTGTCTAGGTGATTGCTTAAGTCCATATAAAGACTTTTTAAGCAAACACCCATGACCGGACTTACTCTTGTCCACGAACCCTTCGGGTTGTCTCATGACAATCTGTTATTCTAACTCACCGTGAAGGAAGGCGGTCTTCACATCTAGCTGCTCAAGTTCAAGATCAAAACATGCAACAAGAGAAAGCATAATGCGAATAGTTTTAAACTTGACAACGGGAGAGAAAATTTCATTAAAATCAATGCCTTCTTGCTGAGTATAGCCCTTCGCAACCAACCTAGCCTTGTACCTAGGGGGATCAGAATCTGAGACACCTTCCTTTAACTTAAACAACCATCGGCACTCTATTAATTTCTGTCCTTTTGGGACTTCGATTAATGTCCAAGTGTTGTTTACTTTAAGGGAGTTCATCTCATCTTCCATGGCTTCTATCCACTTAGCTTTGTCCTTAGACTCTATGGTTTCTTGGTAGGTATTAGGCTCAGCCCTAACTTCACTAGCACAAAGGAGAGCACAAAACACAAGATCGGCATAGGAGTACCTAGAGGGCGGTCTTATATCTCTCCTTCCACGGTCACGAGTCAATTGGTAGTCCGATAAGACCTCTTGAGCAGATTGTTCCGGATTCTCTACACGATCATCATCCGGTTCATCATTCACAATCTGCCCATCTTCTTGTTCGGGCTCCAATTCGACGGGTTCATGTACCTCTTGGGGCTCTACATGTGTTGATTCGTTGATTCGTTTTTGCCATCCAAAAATACTTCAGTCACGGTGTTAAATTTCCACACACACCAATAACTAAAAATCGTTAAAACGCACCCGCAAAATTAAAACAAGTTTCAGCCCACTCAAAGCCTCTTAAGGGATCTAATACTAATATGGAAAACCAAGAGTCAAGCCCACTTGTAATAAGATTTTTTTCTTCTTCTTCAGTTGTATGTTGTTTGATAATAGAATCTTTATTTGATATTCTGACACAACAACTTAATTTCATATGTGTAAAATCAGCCTAAACGAAGCCCTTATACTTCATCCGTTCATCTTCTCTTAAACTATGAAATTTAAGTCTTGAACTCTTAATTCAGAATTGGCTCATTCTAATGTCTTTGTTTTGTTGCTTCTCGGACATCCATCATATTCTATAATTGTTTTTTTTTTGGCTGGAAATCTTCTATAATAGCTTATAGTCTTCTTGATACTCATTGTGGAAACATATTTTCTTTGTTCATATCTGACTGTTTAATTGAATTTGCACCTTGCGATAGAAAATAATAATATAAGATTTCATTTTTTAATAGATTATGAGGCATTCAAACTTTGTTTTGTCACAGATTATTTTTTGAGCTCTCATATAATATTTTCTCATGGGAATCTCTAGCATAAGTTTTTGTATCCTGGAATAGAAGAAAATTTAGAGGAAAGAAAATTTGGTGGAAAGCATATAATGAATAGGATGGAAGTTATCGGTATAATTTGTATTAATTCAAGTGCTTCATTGGAGGTTATGAAAATTGGATTATATATATATATATATATATATATATATATATATATATATATATAAATATATATATATATATATATATATATTTGAAAGCCCGTACCGTTGAGGAATTTATTTAGAAACCGCACAGTATACGCACCGCAATTGAAAGTTGATTATTAATGTTTTTTTTTTTCTTTTTGAAAAACTACCCTGAGCTCGACCTATTTGACCACACTCAACTAAAGTTGACTAAAATTGACTAGAGTTGACCATAGTTGACAAAAGTTGGCTGCGAATTCTTCTTTTATAATCAAAGTTTTTATTAGTTCAATTGAGCGCCAACGCTGGTCAAATGTGATAAGTTGCGGTAAACTATAGTTGTCTTAGGTCAACAATGCCAATTTTTTCTATTCATAAATATTTTTGAATTTTGAGAAACCAATGTTAGTTTTTAGTTCTTTCAACACATAACGCTTTGAATTATATAATAACGCTTAATAAAACAAAATATGATGAGATTATCTATTACGAAGCGGGGTAACAATGATAAACAATATGATTATGTTGAATAATGTGACGGTGAATGTGGTAGAGGAGGCGACTAGAGATGGTTGTGACAATGAATGATAATCAATTGTTGTTTGTAGATGATAAAAACATAATTGTTAAAGCATGTTTAGAAAACACACATATAAAAGCTCGGTGTAAATCAAACTTCAATCATTGGATTTTGGAAAATGTGAGCACAAGAATCTTTCAAACTGAAAATTTAGGTTTATTACTTTTAATCGATTACCATATAAGAATTGTTTATTAAAATACAAAAACAGATCAATGTGGGTCAAATTTTTGGTCCAGGCCCACCAAACATAACAAGGTGGCTATAAAATAAAGTTTTACCATAGTCGTGAGCCTTATAGAGGCTCTCATCGTCGTTCATGGTGATGGTACTAACTTGATCCATAAAATGACGAGCCTCGTTAACCGTTGTTATAAGGCTAAAAGCGTTTTTCCCCATTTCCTCATTTGGAAAGCCACCGGATCCCATCTCTGGACCGCTTTCACTCGCTGTGGTCTTAGCTTCACCACCCCATTCAACATAAGTAGCAAAGTCATTGAAGCCATCGAATATCTCTCGTGGCCAAAACCCAATTTCTTCGTTATTCTTTCTCATTGCAAATCGCCATGTTCCGGTAGCTTTGTCCTGAAAGAAACATAACATGAGAGATACATGTAGTCAATGGTGACAAAAATACTTAATGTTTAGACAAAACACTACTTATATACTCATTCTTTTTTTAATTGGGCAAAAATACTCAAAGTTTCAGATTTAGTTACACGTTAGTACTTTGTCGTTAAAATTTCCGTTTGAACTTAACGGTCCAAGTAGTAACGGACCCAGAATAACGTAACATGTGGTATTTTTGTCAAAGAAAAAAAAACTTTGAGTAAGTAGTATTTTGACTAAACATTGAGTATTATTACCACCATTTCCCCTAATAAAAACAAAGCAATTGCGAGATATTCATATCGGTTGTAAAATATATCAAGTAAATTCTCTTTTTTAAAAGGAAAATGAATCTTTCAAAATATATATTCGCAAAATCTTGGAAATATATTATTATTATTTCAAACAAAAAAGAAAAGATATATGGAAAAGTTCTTATAATTTAACTGCTAATCGATTAATCGCTAAAAATCGTCAAAAATATAACTCAATATTATAATGAGTGAAATTTCTTACATTGTAAACGTAATAGTAATCATGAAAACCCGCTCCACCGCGTCTAGAAACAGGTTTCAAAATTATACCAAGCGGATATCTAGGGTGGGTTTGAACAAAACTCCCGCACAATGAATCATAACAAACTGAAGATGTAGTCTGCAAGGGGAGAAAGATCAACGTATACAACTATAATATTAATATAATAAATTAATCAAGTCAGAGGAAGGCATACCTTAGTGTATACATATAAACGAGTTTGATTATCATATCTCATAGGATTTACCTGGAGAACAAGAGAGAATTGTTGGCGGTGAGAGCATAATACACAATAATTGAAAAAAACAAGCATTTTAACATGTATATACTAATTTTTATTATTGATCTTGTACCGCTTTAATTTTTCTAAAAAAATCCAACAAATGAACAAATTTAAAGACACATAATTTTTAGTATAGGAAGATATGAAAAAGATAAATAGTTAAATATTCAAATAAAAAAAAATTAAAATGTTCTTTGTGTATCTAAAAGCTCGTATATTATATATACTTTGTAGCTAGGTACATATAAAAATTTAAATAAAAAATAGCGTGATAAATCATTCAAATTGAAAAGATGTTGTACATACAGTAGTAGTCTCACCGTCCATCCAACTTCGACGCTTTCACGACTATTTCCTAAAGCCATTAATGCTGAGCTGTATTGAGTGGGAGATACTTTAGGACCATAAGCGGACATTGTTGTTTTAGCTCCATAAAACTTCGTATGAATTAAAGAGTTTGTTCTGACCACAGCTCTCTGATATTTTATTACCACATAAAATAATTTATAAATATACAGATTTTTATATATTTGTAATATAACATTTGAAGACTTGTAAATTTACTACATACGTAAGTTTTTCCACCATCTGCTAAAATGCGGTACTTTTGTTTGGATTTACTACTTCCATTACTTGTCCTCCGAATCGGCACCGTTCCTGTAGGACATCCTCCACCCGGTAGCTCGATGATATCAGCTGAGTTGTGCATCTCATTATTACCAGTCGGAAATACCTTTGAAAGCACATGATCAAATGTATTATATTCAATAACTTCATAAGCATGATTAATCTCTTTTAAAACTAGAATCATCAACTTTTAACAAACCTGGTAGTGATATGTGTGGTTTTCCAGCAAGGGATTACTAAAAGCCGGTTGTTCGAAAAAGTCCACGCAATCGTACAGATCTCCAAAATACTAGTTGCGTAGGCTATTATTTTTAGTACAAAGTGGTACATAATAAAATAAATTTACCAAAAAAACATAAAGATAAATACCTCTAAGGTTTTGACCGGTGGCTTATTCAAAGATTTGGGTTTTTTCTGGATTTCAAACCCTTCTTTCAATGTTAATTTCATGTGACGTTTCTCACACTTTACACATATGAGCGAACTCAGTCCTAAAGCGAGAACTAATAACATCATCTTGATTCCCATCGTCAATTTGCAATGCACCTACATAACATCACAATAAATTTTTTTTTTTTCTGAAATTAAAAAAAAGATGGGCATGTTATAAAGAGGTTGAATATAACTTCTTGGAACACCAGTGGGGTTACGAATCAATGAGAGTTGTTTAAGAGAATATGCATCCAATATAAATATATATATATATATATATATATATATATATATATATATATTAGAGAGAGAGAGAGAGAGTGCATATCTGCACAGCTATAAATACAAATAATCATGCTAATAAATTTCTAATATATAAAATTTAAGTGCATTCATAAACATATATAAGAATCATTGACCAGACATATATGTAAGATAATTAATATATGTAAGATAAGATCATTGACCAGACATTCCAAAATAAAAGAATTAAATATTTCTAGACTTACAATTACAACTGTATGAAACAATAAATATGGCCAATTACAACTGTACGCTGTAGGAGAATCTAAATAGCACAATTGGGTTTGACTACGTCAAGTACACGTGGAACCGAATGCAGGATTTAAGGAAAAAAATATTGAGTTTGACCGTCTGAGTTATGAGAGAGAGAGAGAGAGAGAGAGAGAGAGAGAGAGAGAAGTATATAATCAAGAAAATTCTTCGTTGCACTTGCACTTTTGTTTTTTAAGACTAAAATTATTCCAGCATTCACTTTAGTCCATTAAGTTTTATGAAACAGTTAACATAATCTCTATTCTTTATTTTGAATGGTAAAAGTCCATAATCTTGAAAATTACACATTCTGTTGATCCTTACTGCTATATAACGTTAAATTGTTAACATAATCAATATTTAAATGTTTATTTTGTAAAATAAATCATTAAAACATTTAAAAAAGGTCTGTCACTGCCATATTCTGTGGTGGGTTTAATGCGTGTGGTGGGTTTGAGCAAGCTCTCCCGAGTCGCCGACATCTTTGCGAAGCAGCTCCAAGACCCGCAACGACTCGCCGACGAGACCTGCTCGGCGCTCCACCACGGGTTCAGGCCGGCCGGCGTGGCCGTCGTTCTCCAGTGCGAGCACCTCAAATTCCCGAGCCTCGATTCACCGGCCCTCGTTCCGACCTCGAAAGGATGGGTCAAGTCCGTGGTCTGCTCCGGCTCGGGGGTCTTCGAGGACGGAGGCTCCGCGGCCTGGGCCGAGTTCTTGAGCCTGCTTAAGTTCCGAGGGACCATGGTGGACCAGGATCGCGATCGGAGCCGGCCTTGGTGCCCGTTTCGGGTCCTCGGCGGTGGGCCTCAAAGATCGAACCGGCGATGGCCGCGGCCGTGGCTTCGATCATCTGGTCGCTCGGGGAAAACCCGACGAGGAAAGAGCTCGCGGGCACGCCCGTGTGGTTCGTCGGGTGGCTTGGAAACTTTCGGAACGTCGAGATGGAGACGAAGCTCGTGAACGGGTTCGGCGGCGGAGCCGTCAACGGTGGCGGCGGAGAGAAGCGGATCGAGTCGGAGCTGAACTTTCCGTTCTGGTCTCAGTGTGAGCACCACTTGCTTCTGTTCCACGCCATTGTTCACATTGGTTGCGTGTCTGGCGGCAAAAGCGGTCCCAGTCCGGATCGGACCTCTCATCTCCGGTCGATAGTCCATTATTTTTTGTTTATTTTACAAAAGAAATGTTTAAATGTGAATTATGTTAACAATTTAACATAATAAAGCAGTATGGACTAACAGAATGTGTAATTTTCAAGATTATAGATTTTTACTGTTCAAAATAAAAAATAGAGATTATGTTAGTTATTTCCTAAAATTTAAGGGATTTTTGCCGTCATAAGAATTATGTTAGTTGTTTCCACTCTCACATGCAATTGTTGAATATCTATACAATTTCTTCTCATAAAGTGCTTCGATCGATACATTCGCTAACATATTATTCGATATATATGATCACCAACAGGTTTAGACAACACGCCATAATTCATATTTGTTTTAGGGTCAAGTACTGGCTTTGTCTGGTGTAGGGAATAAGATTTTTTTAAAAAAAAGTATTTGCTCGATCGTTTTAATAAGCTATTCAAGCCATAATTAATTTACTTTCATAATTGTTGGACGATTAAATCAAATGATAAGCAACATATGTTAACTCATATGACTTTTTTTTTTCACTGATAGATGATAAAATATAATTACCTGATGTTACATATATGCAAGGTGAAGCGTTGACCCAATCAACTTATAGAAACGCATTACTTTTCAGACTCTAATTCCAAGGTTCTCCGATGAAAAATAATTAAGTCCCTAAATTATTCAAGAAAAATTACATATATTTAGTCACGTGAGACGTTCAAATTACTAAATAAGCAGCGTTAGAATGTCTAAATTACACCGAATTCGCTTAAATATGTGAGTAAATTAAATTAGATAACAGTCTGTAATAATCCAAGACGAAAATTTAAAAAATAACTCTCTTTCCTGTTTAATGATTGCTCGCAAAAAAACTTTGGATTATTACTAAACTAGTATTTTTTTTAAGAGATTTGTAAGTAACTACGCCACTTTAAACATGTGAATTTGGATCTAGTCTATGTTTGACAATTTTTAGGGATATAGCCAAATGGCTTATGTGACAATAATTAAGGTCTGATTTGCCCTTATTTATTAACAAATTCGTCCATTTCTCTTTCCTATTTTTTTTTCAAATAATTTTTTTGCATCAAAACTTCAAAAATTCGTATCTTTCTCATACGAACTCGAAATTGAGTGATTTCAGATCCTACAAATTCGTGGCGTCGAAATCTTCAAAAATAGACCCATTGTGTTTGATGAAAAATTATGTTTAATGCATCATAGTTACATTTCCATTTATTTTTTTGATAATTTAAAAAATTTCCAGTTATTTCCATATTTAATGTAGTAACGTGATTTTTCTACATCTATGGTATTAAACATGATTTTTCATCAAACACAATGGATCTATTTTTGAAGATCTCAGCGTCACGAATCCGTAGGATTTGGAATCACTCAATTTCGAGTTCATATGAGATAGATATGGCTTTTTGAAGTTTTTATGTAAAAAAAATGTAGGAAAAAAGTAGGAGAGAGAAAGTGACGAATTTGTTAATAAATAAGGGTAAATCAGACCTTAATTATTGCCACATAAGTCTGTTGGCTATTTCCCTAAAAATTGTAAAACATAGGCTAAAAACAAATTTTATAGTTTCATTTTTGCTATTTCGCTACACTGTCCTTTTTTTAATGTAAATCTTTATTTCTTTATAAAATTATAAATAGAGTTATAAATTGTAAACAAAGTTTAATGAAACTCGAAACAAATAAATTTATAAATTTTTTTTGTAAACATATAAATAAAATTATCTAAATCATAAAAAAAACTTTTTTGCAATAAATATTTTAGACATATTAGACTCGCTTCGCCGTAAAAAAAAAAAAAAAAAAAAAATTACCGCTCACAACTCACAAGTTCACCTATTTTTCCAAGCTAATTATTTGTATTTGTATTTTTATTTTTATTTCATCACAACAGTTGGGCCTTTAGAGATTAGCTATGTAGCTGGGCCAGACCAGGAATCAAGCCCAAAAGTACCTTTTTTTTAAAACACCAAAATGTTGTTTCAAACGGTGGAGAAACACATTTAAAATGGGTGGTGAAAGTGATGATGAAAGCAATAATGGCGGTGGTGATATTGACAGTCCTTCAAAAACCCATCACTTTGTGCTAATTCATGGTGCTAGCCATGGAGCTTGGTGCTGGTACAAGCTTCGGAGTCTCATCCAAAACTCCGGCCACAGAGTCACACGCGTTGACCTCAAATCCTCAGGCGTAGACCAATCTGACCCGAACCAAGTCCTTACTCTGAATCATTATAACCAACCACTCATCGCTCTCATGTCCTCTCTGCTTCCAGATGAAAAGGTACTACAATTCTCTGTATGAACTTCTATATACCTATATTTATGCGTGTATATGAATAATATGTGTTTATGTAGGTTGTATTGGTGGGCCATAGCGCAGGAGGTCTGAGCGTGACTCATATGATTCACAGCTTCGCTGAGAAAGTTCATTTGGCGGTTTATATCGCTGCTAATATGTTGAAGTACGGTTTCTTTACCGAACAGGATGTTAAAGACGTAAGTTTTTTTTTTTTTTTTTGGGCGCTATATATAATATTGTTTCATTTGTTGGGGTATACTATTTGTTTCATGCTATATACTGATCACATTCACACCAAATCGCCTCTCTTTTCCTCATATAAATAGATTTTTCAAGCATTAAAATCCCTCCTCTGAACCCTCTTTTGCTCATATGTTGTCACTGTGGCTTCTGTGCTTGCCTGGTACAATACAACCTCAACCTTACAGTTATACCCATCAAATTTAACCAGCCGACAGTGAAACCTCGTTTCAATAAGCTTTAGTCGGCCAAATAATAACCACCACCAGTGCTCTGATCTGACCCTGAATATTAGATTTGAAGTACCGAACAGAAAAATCAAATAAAAACAAAGAATTTATACTTATCCGAATAAAAACAAATTCTATGTGTTTCCGAATTTTTTTATGATTTTTTACAATTTTATTTTACATTCGGGAATATGTTAGACTTTGTGTTCATGTTTTTTAATTTTTTTTATTAATCCGAATTAATCTTTGAATTTATTGTTAGTTTGTGATGATTATGGTTAAAATCATATATTTAAAACATTATTGTTTTTATTCCGAATTTCTTATGAATTATTTTCAATTTTCGTTTAGATCCGGGAATATGTTAGTTTAGAACTTTAGATCCGGAAATATGTTAGAGATTGTGAATATGATTCATGACTATTATAGTCTAATTTAATTTAGTAAATGTGATTCATGATACGGGCGCGGATGTATGAATGATGCCATGTCATTTACGTCTAGCAATGACGTTGATGACTTGTCCTACAACTTCGGATCGGTATCAATTGGTCCTCAAGGCACGGAGTCCTCATATGATGACGGGTCTTCCAGTTACAACCAGAACTACTATCCACCACCAACTCTAGCTCCCGGCATGGTGCGGCCATTTTCAGGTTATACCCTCCACTCCATGTCTGTTGTTGCAACTCAATATGAGTACGATATCACTTGGACAGATACTTTCGTGCACATGCTCATTACATGAGTTGGTATGATTACTGTATGACCGCTGCATACGGTCGCTATCCGGAGTACTCTTTTTATTTCTTTTATGTTGAATTTGAACTATGGTATTTGGTGGATTGTGTTGAACTTTATCATTATGGTTTGTACTATTGAACTTAGTTTTTGTTGTGTTAGTAATTTGGTAGTGTATTGAAACATTGTACACTATTTTTAATTTTATGAATTTTATCCTACGTACTTTGTATGTTTTTTGTATTTTTTTTTTTTTGGATTCATCTCGGTAAATACGGTATTTAACGGTATTCCTCAACGGTAACAGTAAGTTCAACGGTACCGGTTTTCTTCTTTTCATGCTTTCCCTGGTATTCCTTTACGATACCAGCGGTTACCAGTGAATTCTGAACCTCGGAACGGTAACGGTCACGATATTTAAATCCTTGATTTTTAGAGAGAGAGAGAGAGAGAGAGAGAGAGAGAGAGAGAGAGAGAGAGAGAGAGAGAGTTTATTTCAATTTTGTTTTAATATTTTTTTAACATTCTAAAACCAAGAAAACACATGGAAATTATAAAAAAAAGGTAATAATTGAGAGAGGATATTAATTTAATTTCCCTCATTTTGTGATCATGTGAGAATCACGTGGCTCATTTAACAGCTTTTTTGACGTGGCTCATTTAACAGCTTTTTTGACAGATTCCTAACTGAAGGATTAAAGATGAAAATGTGACTATCGCGATGGGGCGATGATGATGTATATTTTTTTGCTCAGGGTGCAACTTGTTAGAGGCGACATAGTTGATACGCCAAAAATGTCATTTTTCCTTTAATTATTCATTATATATTTGAGATGATAAATATTATAAACCTAGAATCTAAGTTTAGATTATATAAATGAATGAAAACAATTAAAAGTAAATGAACGGAAGGGTGTGGACTAAGAATCAAGTAATATAATGGAATTTATAAAATAAAAGTTGAAATTAAACGACTAAAATAATTAAATCAAAATAAATAACGCTATTTGTAGTGATTATAAAAAAATCACCGAACAATTTTTAATAGAGTTTAATATTAAAAAAAATGACAATGAGTTCCTTTCTACTAATTACTTAAAAAAAATGTGCTTCCATGTATCAATAAAATAACATGGCTTACCTCGGGAATTTTTTAAGTTGAAAATAAAAAAAATAAAATTAATTTTGTAGACGTATTTATGATTATAAATAAAATAACATCTTCTATATTATAACTTTTATGTAATTCTTTTGTAATATATCATAGAACTCCGATAAAGCCATTAATGTTAATCTTAATTTTGAATAAATTCAAATAAACTTATGTTTGCGAAAGTATGTGAACTTTTAGGATATAGATGTATGTAAGCTGAAAAATGTCGTAAGGATATGAAATTGGAAGCAACGAGTTTGAAGTCAAACGCATCCGATCATCCGACTCCCAAGGAGACAAAACTCAAAAGCCCTGTTACGTCTCCACCTCCGAGACTCGATGCATCGGAGTCGATGAAATCCAATCCTCCTCCGCCTCTTCCAGCCGAAGAGGAAACTCCGGCTAAAGAAGTTATGGACGTCAAGTCTTTTAGGGGCTATTAGAATTGTCGGCTGTGCTTCTTCAGCATAATAGACTAGAGGAGCTCTCGGGACACTGCTAAGTGGTTAGCAAAGAGCCTGAAAGAAATGATGATCAAAGACAATACACGGAATTCGTGAATTTTTATCATGTCAAAGGCAAGCGAGTCTTGCATTCTTGGGTTTAATTCTATGGGTCTAGATTTTTCAAGCTTTTTGTTACACCTTTTTTTTTTTTTTTTGCTTGTGGCATATTCAAATTATTTTGAAGATGTTGGTTGTTGTTGTACATAAAGGCACTGCAAAACAAAAACATGCCATCCACCCAAAATGTAAGAATCTTTTGGCCATACCATTCCTTTTTTATCACTAACGCACGCTTCGGTCAAGACAATTTCTTAAAATCACAAATCAAAATCAAACGTTGACAAAGCAGAGCTTCCACTCGGCGCTACTGAGCCTGAGCGAGTCGTTCCTGAAGTGTTTGAAGCCCAGTGCGTGGACTAAGATGGGACTTGCTGATGAAAACAGCGAGATTTCACTGGATGATCGCACCCATTCTCCTTCATGATCTCGATCACATAATTCATGTCCGTTAAGAGGCCGAGCTTGAATTACTTATTCACAAGGGCGAGCTTGTTGTACGTGTCCACAAGGACGAGCTTGTTGGCGAAAACATAGTATTGAATAATGTGACGGTGAATGTGGTATAGAAGGCGACTAGGAATGGGTGTGACGGTGAATGATAAACAATTTTTGTTTGTAGATGATAAAAACGTAATTGCTATAACGAGTTTAGAAAACACACGTATAAAAGCTCGGTGTAAATCAAACTTTAATCATTGGATTTTGGAAAATGTGAGCACAAGAATCTTCCAAACTGAAACTTTAGGTTTATTACTTTTGATTCATTACCATATAATAAATGGTTTATTGAAATACAAAAACAGATCAAGGTAGGTCAAACTTTTGGTCCAGGCCCACCAAACATAACAAGGTGGCTATAAAATAAAGTTTTACCATAGTCGTGAGCCTTATAGAGGCCCTCATCGTCATTCATGGTGATGGTACTAACTTGATCCATAAAATGACGAGCCTCATTAACCGTTGTTATAAGGCTAAAAGCGTCTTTCCCCATATCCTCACTTGGAAAGACACCGGATCCCATCTCTGGACCGCTTTCACCCGCCGTGGTCTTAGCTTCACCACCCCATTCAACATAAGTAGCAAAGTCATTGAAGCCATCGAATACCTCTCGTGGCCAAAACCCAATTTCTTCATTATTCATTCTAATTGCAAATCGCCATGTTCCGGTAGCTTTGTCCTGAAAGAAACGTAACATGAGAGATACATGTAGTCATAATAAAAACAAAGCAATTGCAAGATATTCATATCGGTTGTAAATTATATCAAGTAAATTATCTTTTTTAAAAGGAAAATGAATCTTTTAAAATATATATTCGCAAAATCTTGGAAATATATTATTATTTTAAACAAAAAGAAAAGATATATGGCAAAATTCTTATAATTGTAACTGTTAATCGATTAATCAGCATACTCTATCTGACTAAAAATCGTCAAAAATATAACTCAATATTATAATGAGTGAAATTTCTTACATTATAAACGTAAAAGTAATTATGAAAACCCTTTCCACCGCGTCTAGAAACAGGTGCCATACGTACACCAAGCGCATATCTAGGATTGGTTTGAACAAAACTTCCGCACAATGAATCATAACAAGATGAAGATGTAGTCTGCAAAGGGAGAACGATCAACGTGTATAACTGTAATATTAATATAATAAATTAATCAAGTCAGGGGAAGACTTACCTTAGTGTATACATATACACGAGTTTGATTATCATATCTCATAGGATTTACCTGTAGAACAAGAGATAATTACCTAACTAAGTCATCAAAAGTAGAGAGATTGCTAGTTAGTCAATGTTTCGTAAATTTTTGATCAATAACCACCAGCAATTATTTTCATCATTGAAAATACCTAAAAACCCAGTAATTATTCATATTTGAGGCGGAAAGTTTCGGTGGGTATTTAAGTCTTTTCTGCGGTGTAAATAATTGTTAGTGGCTATTTAACAAAAAATTACGAAACTTTGGCTACATGAAAATTTTCAAGGTTTCATATGGTGCTATTTATCCACTGGACCTTTTTATATTGATCTTTTATATCCTACAAATGAACAATTTAAAGACACATAATTTTTAATGTAGGAAGACATGAAAAAGATAAATGGTTAAATATTTAAAATAAAAATAAAATTTTATTTTTGTATCTAAAAGTTCGTATATTATATAGACTTTGTAGCTAGATACATATAAAAATTTAAATAAAAAATAGCGTGATAAATAATTCCAATTGAAAAGATGTTGTACATACAGAACTAGTCTCACCGTCCATCCAACTTCGATGCTTTCACGGTTATTTCCTAAAGCCATTAATGCTGAGCTGTATTGAGTGTGAGATACTTTAGGACCATAAAGGGACATTGATGTTCTAGCTCCATAAAACTTCGTATGAATTAGAGAGTTTGTTCTGACCACAGCTCTCTGATATTTTATTATCACATAAAACAATTTATAAATATACAGATTTTTATATATTTGTAATATAATATTTGAAGATTTGTGAATTTACTACGTACGTAAGTTTTTCCACCATCTGCTAAATTGCGGTACTTTTGTTTGGAATTACTACTTCCATTATTTGTCCTCCGAATCGGCACCGTTCCAGTAGGACATCCTCCACCCGGTAGCTCGATGATCCCAGCTGAGTTGTGCTTCTCATTACCAGTCGGAAATAACTTTGAAGGCACCTGATAAAATGTATTATATTCAGTGACTTCATAAGCATAATTAATCTGTTTTAAAATTAAAATCATTAACACTTAACAAACCTGATAATGATATGTGTGGTTTTTCAGCAAGGGGTTATTGAAAGCTGGTTGTTCGAAAAAGTCCACGCAATCGTACACATCTCCAAAATACTAGTCGTACATAGGCTATTATTTTTAGTACAAAGTGGTACATAATACAATAAATTTACCAAAAACACATAAACATAAATACCTCTAAAGTTTTGGCCGGTGGATTAGTAAACAATTTGGGTTTTTTCTGGATTTCAAACCCTTCTTTCAATGTTGATTTCATATGACGTTTCTCACAGTTTACACATATGAACGAACACAGTCCGAAAGCAAGAACTAACAACATCATCTTGATACCCATCGTTAATTTGCGATTCATCTATATAACATCACAGTAAATTTTTTTTTTCTTCTGAAATTCAAGAAAAAGAAAAAGAGACATATTTTAAAGAGGTTGAATATACCTTCTTGGACTACACCAATGGGGTTAATGGGGTTACGAATCAATGAGAGTTGTTTAAGTGAATATGCATCCAATAATATATATATATATATATATATATATATATATATATATATATATATATATAGTGAGAGAGAGAGAGAGAGAGAGAGAATTCAAAGAGATAGAGTGCGTATCCGCACAGCTATAAATACAAATAATCATTGCTAATAAATTTCTAATATATAATAATTAAGTGCATTCATAAACATATAAAAGAATCATTGACCAGACATATGTAAGATAAGATCATTAACTAGACATTCCAAATAAAAGAATTAAATATTTATTTTAATTGACTTACAATTACAACTATATGAAACTATGAATATGGCCAAATACGTTATATATATATATATATATATATATATATATATATATATATATATTTTATTTGTTTAATTCTGGACAGTTTTGACATTACTCTTATTCTCAAAATGATTTTTTTTTTTTTACAAAGTAATCCATTCAAATTAAGTATTTAGCAAAATAGTCAAAGTTTCATAAGTTAGTGTACTCTAATCACTTTTAATGTGAAAATACTAATATACTTTTGATTATTTTTAAAATAACTAATCTAAGTGTCCAAAATTTTAATCCAATGCACTTAATATATATGCCAAATTGGTTCAAAAAATTTAATCGTACCTTCAATATATTTACTCCCTCATCCAAACAGGGAACACAATGTAAGTCTAGTCATCTACAAGAAGCAACCAAGTTTTCAAAAAATTTAATCCTGTTTTCAAAAAATTTAATCCACTCTTTGATAAACCAGAATAAGAAAAAGAAGAAGGAGATGTCAAAAACTTTAACCTTGCTTTCAAAAAAATTAACACTCTTCGATAAACAGAAGAAAAAAAAAAGAAAATGGTGACGGAAATGAAAAAATGACAGCAAAAATACTCAATGTTTACGGTTTGTAACACTTATATACTCGTTGTTTTAAAAGTCGCGGGTAAAATACCTAATGTCAATATTTAGTCTCTCCGTTACTACTAGACACGTTAAAATTGGATGGAATCTACGTGTCAATGTCTGATAACTTTAAAAAAAAAAGTTTAATTGTATTTATTAATATTAAATATCTCTAAATACATACGAAAATGCATAAATTATTAAATTAAAAATACCTATTACCCAAAATTAGTCTAATTTATGCTTTACAAAAACAAATAGGTTATTTTAGAATTAGACCTACTTAAGTACTCTGAATTCGAAAATGCAATAAAAATCATATTTTTTTAATGTACGATTTCTGTGTGATTTTCATTAGATAGGTTGAAGAAGCCGAGATTATTGGTAGACGAGGTCTAAGTATTTGGGATGCTTTTTCAAACATAGCCGGTATTTACTCGTATTTACTCTGTTGACTGAGAATATTTACTCCGACTTTAGCTAGCATACGAGTCTCCATGCTGATGATGATGATGAAGGCTTTTTCTATGTGTCTCTCGTTGGTGGCCATGATGGTTGACCCAAAGTATTAAATAAATATATATTACGGCATAAATATTTTTCTTGTTTGTGATGCATTTGTTTTGTTTTATTTAAGAACAATATGTTTTGTTTTTGTTGAACGCATTTGTTTGTTACAACTGTGAAAAAAACAGAGGAATGTTAAGAAACAGAGCATAAAATGGATGGTTAAGAGAGAGAGAGAGAGAGAGAGAGAGAGAGAGAGAGAGAGAGAGAGAGAGAGAGAGAGTTTAATCACCAAAAAATTAATTAATTTTTTATTTACTTTTATTCAAAGTTATCAGACATCGACACGTGGATTCCATCCAATGTTAACGTCTCTGGTAGTAACGGAGAGAATGAATATTGAGATTAGGTATTTTACCCGCGACTTTTAAACAATGAGTATATAAGTGTTACAAATCGTAAACATTGAGTATTTTTGCCGTTATTTTCTCGACGGAAATTGACGACGACGACCAAAGGCTTTGGATAAAGTGCAAATTACGGAAAGCAAATTTATGTTTGACTGTGACTACCAGAAGCTCTGGATCCCCAAACAGATTGCCGAAATAGAGCCAAAAGCTAGAATCTCAGCCGAAAGTTTCGATGTCGAAGATCAAGAACCAGAGAAGCAAGATTTGCATCCTCTGCATCGATGGCAGCGGAGGAATGGGAGGAATCCTTTCAGGGAAAGGCCTATCTCACCTCGAAGCTTCGCTGAAATCGAAATATAAAAATTCAAACTCGAGAATCACCGATTACTTCGACGTCGCCGCCGGAGCCGGCATCAGAGGAATCTTCACTGACAAGCCTGTAAATTCCTCAAACATATTACTTATTTTTATTTGTCAGGGTGGCAATTGCTTAATACATGGTTTTTGATCCGTGACTGGCGTGTGTCGGTGAGGTGTCACATATTACTATTAAATATTAATCAATGTTTAGTGATTATTATTGCAACAATATTTATGAATTTTTTTATTGTGCTGATTTACTTCTCTCTGTTATCCACAAAAATAAAATGTTCTCAAAGCTCAGAGGCTTTTTTCTCTTAGCGCGTTTTTTTTTCTTCCACGAAAAGAAAATGCATTATTTTGATTTTAATTTTTTTTTTTATCTACTCGGTGCTGTTGCGAAGTGTAACCCACACAAAAGAGTTCATTATTACCCTATTTCTATACATACGAGGTAGACCTGCACATGCACGTCAGCCTTTAAGTGGTAAAAAAAACAAACTATAAATTTATAGTAAGCGGTCTCATGGATCAAATTTACATGGTGAGCACAAAAGAAACGAAAAAGCCTTCACAGTTCTCGACTTGGTGACTCATTTATAGTAAATAATCATTTATGGTGAGAACAAGATCAAGCTCCGCATAGTGGTGCAAACTGAAAAACAAAATTAGTATTATAATTAAATAAAATTACAGATTTTTCCAGTCTTGACTTGGATAGGAGTCTAGGTCGGTTATAACTACCTGGTGTACAGTGTCGTGGTAAAAGTCGTTCAACTTGACGGCATGTGCGAGGCTTCCCGTAAAATCTTGGGATCTACCAATATTAGCACCGGCGTACTCCTTGTATGGGAATGCATAGAGATGACCTACAGCAGCGATAAGCATCTCAACACATATTATGAAGTTCTGGTACTCTGCAGCTTCATCTGCGTTCTTGATGAATCCCGATTTCGCAGCAAGGAACACCAATACACCCTACGTTTCAACAAACAAAAAACAAAAGTAATATATAAAATTCAAAACATAAGGGAAAGGATTGCAATACAAGCTTCAGCTCTAGCTTCACACATTTCCAAAAATGATTGCCAAAAAAAAAAAAAAGACAGAAACTACTCTGTAAATGTCAGGCAAATGAACATTATCCGTGTAAAAAACAAAGAACGAATAACGCTTCTCAGGACTATCCAATCTCTTTATCCAACATGGAAGAATGTTACTAATAATATTAAAGGACACGTCCGGAAAACCTTTCTACAGGTTCATCATATTTAAGGTTATCAAGGTTCTTTTTCAGTGTTCCACTAATCCAAAGGCGCGCAATTTTCATATTTAAGGCTATCAAGGTTCTTTTTCAGTGTTCCACTAATCCAAAGGCGCGCAATCCAATATACTAATTCCATCACATCATACAAATCAATGAACAAAGAAGCCAAAAAGAATAAACATGTATAGAGGACAATGTCAACAACATTTATTTACCTGCCAGTAAGTCAGGAAAACAACAGACTTGATTATGATGAACTTGGGAACTGGGTTGAATGGTTGAAGTAGATCTTTGTAAGCAACATAAAACAGTGCCAATGCATAAAGAGCCATCGTGTACGACAGTGTGTAGATGATAGTAAGATAAAGACACGATTGGTTTGGACTAAAATTTCCGTCCTTGTATTTTCCCTTCGAGGTAAGTACGAGAGTGATAGCTACTAATATGGGTTTGAGAATCACAAACTGCAAACATCCTTGTTTACACCTTCGTATAAAGCGCCTGTGTCAACAAAATACCAAATGTTAGCCTACGTCTAGCAAACAATCTCAAATATCAAGCTACTAAAATATTAAATATTTCCAAGAAACCATAAAGACCCGTATGGGTAGTAATTTAATTATTTTATTTCATTTGTTTTAATAATTACGATTTCAGTATAAATAATTCATGAGGGTGATCATTAGGGCTATTAAGACTTATTAAGTTTTTTTTTTTGGTTCACCTCTCCAATTGTCAGCCGAATATATCAATAATATTAGTAATCTGCGTTTGAGCTACCACGGGTGGTATCAAATTGGGAACAGATCAATTTTCGGGGACTATGACAAATATCAGCAATTGATTGCTCTATGAGCGCATGTCAGAGATTACAGCTTTGTCGCGAATA
This sequence comes from Urtica dioica subsp. dioica, assembly GCF_054948205.1. Taxonomy (NCBI): domain Eukaryota; kingdom Viridiplantae; phylum Streptophyta; class Magnoliopsida; order Rosales; family Urticaceae; genus Urtica; species Urtica dioica. The sequence goes on from NC_142766.1 coordinate 14,994,074, forward strand.
CTTTTTGACAAGCTGGCTAGTTTGACAGAGTAGAAGCAGAAATTGGAGTCTCACACAACAAAGAGATTCAATACTAATTCCCTTGCTTTGGATTTGTGTCCATCGGGTCTGAACGTTGGGGGTCAACAAACGAGCCGCTTTGCAAATCCATTCCTAACCATATCTGGTCGGAGAAACCAGCCAAGCCAATCTAGGTAGCAGCAAGCAAAAGGCAGACTGGTTTTTCACACTTGGAGGCTTGTACACATGAGTGAGAATGAGAATATTCTTTATCATTCAATATTTCTTTTCAATTGCTCAGTACGTTTGGTCATTCCTTTATTTCAATTACTCAAACAATTCATAGAACGGCCTACCAAAAAGGTATATTGGGACAAGACAGATAATAAAAAGTTTATCGATGTGCGAGGCAGTAGTAAAGCAAATAAAAAACAGAGGGTTCAGCAAATTTAGTGACAAATGAAACTTATTTTCATTATATGCCCAAATTTAAAGGAAAACAAGTGTTCTTTTGAGCTTACCCATCCAATGGCATCGGAGGCAAACAGCAGGTCATCAGATACCACGAAGGTTAAAGAACTCGGCCACTCAAACTAAGGACGAAAAGTGTATATCACCCACGCTCGTAGCTGAAAATAGACAATAATAGCACATACAGTTATATGAGTGGAAATCAAGAGTTTTTTTTTTCTATATTCAATTCACTACCTTTAACAAAATTGTGATATTAATAACGACTGAAGAAGTTTTAGCAAGCTTGGGTGAATCGGAAAAGCACAAAAATAAAAATTTCAGATTTTCTTTTCCTAACTTAACAAAGTACAGTCACCAAACAGCCATTGAAAAGTTTCCATCTTGGGTGAATCGGAAAAGCACAAAAATAAAAATTTCAGATTTTCTTTTCCTAACTTAACAAAGTACAGTCACCAAACAGCCATTGAAAAGTTTCCATCTAAACCCGAGAACTACCCGCCAAGTACAAAAAAGAAAGTTTCCATGAAGACCAGCATAAGCTCAATGTCAAAAAAAACATTCTTAATACAAGAAACCAACCAGACTCCAAAGTTAATAGTATAATGCCAGAATATTGCATTTATAAATTAAATCAACTAGAAAAGCAACTTCATTCCACATTGATCGTGAAAAATATATGATTTTCATAACGAAATGATCGACTAAATCAAATTCTCATGTGTAACTTCTAAGAAAATGCAACCAAGCAGCTTCAGCAACTAAGGCCAGAAAGAAAACTAACAGCAGTCACCTCAACTAGAGCAGAACATTTACACATGCGCTAATAGCCGAGACTAAGACCACTTACACTTCTCGAATTGAATTGAAATAGATTGAACTTTCCGCCAGGACGAGGGACAAGAATGAAGTCAACGCATAAACCTGTCAATCATTTAAAAAAAAAAAAAACTCACATGGGTTCTACATTCTTCATGATTAAAAGACAAACTAGCATTCAAGCCGGTTATGAAATTTTGGAAACAGACCAACAGCTGAACCGGTCACAAATGAAACAGAGAAACTAATTCATCATCATCAACTGTACTATGCCAAAACACTCAGCCATGCAAAACTAATGCTTAAGCCTGTATGTTAAGTGGCTATTAACCAAACACCATGACAAAACAAGCACTAAGACTCAATAATCAATGACAGAACAAAAGATTATAATAAAATGAATTAAGAACTCACAGGAACCACACAGATGATCCGGACTATGTATCTCTGATAGGTAGGTTCGGTGTAGTTCTTTAAGTGCCTATAGATATGGAAAACCGCTAGAGCTATTGCTCCGACAGTGCAAAAGAACGTGATAATGCTCATATAAGTCGGCACTGATACCCCCATTTTCAGCCAAACCAGCTTCCAATTACTCTCTCCGCGAGAATCACCACTGACAATTGCGGAAACTTTAGCCTGAAAAATTAGGGAAAATCCGTAGACAGAAGTGATATCAGAAATAAGCCTACATATATACATAGATTCACGCTATTGAAACTAAATTTACCAGGCAGATATTCTCTTTGCTCTGTAGGACTTGTTAGAACTATTAAAGAAAACCTTGACCCTTCAAGACTACCTAATCGACCAGTGCAAACCCTAAAATTGTAAATTCCGCACCAGAATATGGGGAATTGCGAAGCGAAATTAGGTGGCGAGGGAAAAAAATCTTCGACAAACGGACGGGAAAATGAAATCTCAAGGAGAAAGAATTCCTTCAGATCCGATAATCAACCATACGGAGTCTGAAACCTACAGAACGAAATGACAGAGAAGAACGAGACAGAAGTCAGAATCGTATTTCTTGCTTCACCACTGGCAGCCAATAATGGCGGCTCTCATCATCTCAGTATCGCTGGGATTTTTTTTTTTTTTTTTGGGCGATATGATTGGGAACTATTAAAATGAATTTTACGGTTTTTTTCCTTTACATTTTTTGTTTAAATGAAATTACCTTCTCTGGAATAATCAACGTATGAGAGACATACACGTGTACGTCACTGAGACATGCTTCAACTCCTAGCCGTTGATGAAACTGATACCTCGCTATGCTGCCCTTTTGTAGAGTCTCCAACTACTTTTCTCTAACGCTTGGTTTTTGAAATGCGTAAATTATAAGAACAGAAAAGAAATAGAAGAAAAAAAAAATAGAAGTCTGGATTCTTAGTAAGGTGTTTATTTTTTTTATCAGCTTTTATTTTTATTTTTATTTGTTAGGGTGGCAATTGCTTATTTGATTAATACATGGTTTTTGATTCGCGACTCGCGTATGTCGGTGAGGTGTCACATATTACTATTAATCAATGTTTAGTGATTAATATTATTGCAACAATAGTTATGATTGTTTTTTTATTGTGCTGAGATTTACTTCTCTCTGTTATCCACAAAAATAAAATGTTCTCAAAGCTCACAGGCTTATTTCTCTTGCCGCGTTTTTTTCTCTTCCACGAAAAGAAAATGCATGATTTTGATTTTTTTTTTCTTTTTCGGTGCTGTTGCGAAGTGTAACCCACACAAAAGAGTAAATGAAATACTCTATCACCATTACCCTATTTCTACACATACGAGGTAGACCTGCATATGCACGTAAGCCTTTTAAGTGATGAAAAAAAAACAAATTAGATATTTATAGTAAGCGGTCTCATAGATCAAATTTACATGGTGAGCACAAAAGGAACGACAAAACCCTCACAGATCTCAACTTGGTGACTCATCGTTTCTAGTAAATAGTCATTATTACGATTTACGACCTACAACTTTTGGCAAAAGTAAATTATATTATATATA
>NC_142766.1:20561935-20587473 GCF_054948205.1 Urtica dioica subsp. dioica
TTCGTGAACGTACAGTTGCTCGGGTAATTCCGGGAAGACAGTAATCAGCATGAGGTGTCAAAACGCGGCCCTTCTTCACTAAAAACTGCATTGTAAAAAATAAAATTAAATAAAGTCGGAGTTGGTGAAAATAAATTTACGCAGCAATATACCGACCTAGTCAGATAAAATAACCATACAGTGTCATGATGTTTAATAAAATGTTAGACGAAAGGACTCGGCGTAATAAGCTTACAATGTTTGTAGCGTTTGTTTCTGATACATAACCATCCTTGTCGAGCATAATTGCATCACCGGCTTGTGCATTATTACCCTCAACCTAAGTAAGACCAAAGAGCTCAGGAATATTGACTTTCTTACGATTTTGAACGCATGTGGACTGAGTTGGACTAAAGTTTTCATGGTAGAGTATATTACAGGCACATGTAACTTATAAGAATGATATTTAGAATTTGAATTTGAAAAATCACATCCTTGCCCTAGTAGCATACAATCAAGAAGATAATAATACCTTTGCAAGAATATTATTCAGCAGGTTATTGTGATGAATCTTTGAATCCAGATTCTGGTAATAGAAAAATGACAGGAAAAATTGAAGTCAATGTGACATGAACAAGGTTTATAAGTTTTTTTTTTCAAGAAAAAAAAAAGCATGCATTTGAACGATAGGGTGTAGCGATACTCACATTTGGTGAATTACGACGTGTGGTAGCGGTAACTAGCATTATGCCGCGTGTATTATCATACACAGGAGGTTTCCACTCTGGAAGCACTGCATAGTTTGATAATATATATAAAATGATATAAGGATAGATAGAAAGGCAATGCATTTACGATGTTGCCTATTCATAGAATTGAAATCCCAATTTTCAATAAATAACAAAAACAAAATCACTTTTAAACTCGCACCACTTTCTTCAATAACAATCAAGACTAATGTTTATAAAACATCATCCTTCTTTTTAAATATCTTACAAAAATTACACGAATATAGAATAACCTTCATTCCATGATTTAACGAATTTGATTTCCTACTTTCCTTCAATAACAATAAGAAAAACATCTAGAGACCAACAAGAGGACTTGGAAATTATAGATTTAATAAGAGATGGAAATTTGCAAATCAAGATCAGAGAAAAGGAAAATAAAACACTATTTACCGATTAATGTGCAACCGTAGAGATTGAACTCGGGGCTCATTCCGGAAGTAACCTGACACACAGATGTTCATCACTTTTGATAAGAAATACATTGCCTAATTCCAAATAGTTAATGTAGTAAAGTTAGCCGAGTGGTTCTATTACGGTGAAAAATCCTGAGAAAGGGTTAGGAAAACAGTGTAAATAACCTTTCAACATACCTTCTTTCCACGAGTAAGACTTAGACGAATGTGAGAGTTATTAAACATTCCATTTTGAATAAGAGTTTTGAAGATGGCTTCTTTGACCTGCCATTTACAATGTGTAGCAGAATGAGAAAAACCAGTCTGATAAAATATGATATCACTGATCCTCACCTATATCTAACTAACTCACTGTCACATATTAAGCTGTCTAACTTACAAGGAACTGTGGAGAAAGTTCTTCAACAAGCCCAATGTAAATTTACGTAAAAAATAGAAACTCTTATTCTCTTACCTCTTCACGAGTAGGCACATTGCTGAAAGCCAAAGCCTTTGCTGAGTCAAACATCCTGAAACAAAAAATCCATTCAGGGCATTATTACATCATGGTAAATAATATTTACTACTGGTCGGAATTTAAAACTTCCTATGTCATTCGACAGTGAAGAACGTTAAAATCACTAGAATATTTAATAATACCGGATAAATGTTTAAAAGATCCGATTTTAGGAAATAAATATCTCCAGAAAAACCATTACACATAGCATAGCAGTAAAGCATTAATTTGTATTAAAGCTCCAGTTTTACCCGACCTGTCCAAATGCTCTTCAAGCTTAAAAATCTTCCTGTTATAAACTCGGAGTCCTTCCCAAACCGAATCTCCTCCTTGTACAACAGAGTCGAACACTGAAACCTTTACGCAGCCAGATATTAGATCTTACAGCTTTGTTTCAACTTCTAATCACAAAACGAGTCATCTTAAGTCATACCTAGTCATACCTTTGCACTGTCCCTCGGCAAGATCTCATCACCTACCCAAACAAGTAGTTTCGCATTGGCAGGGACTGGAAGATCTGGGGGAGGTAATGGGGATTTCAGAAGGTGTGATTTTTGCTTGCAATAACGCCGAAGCAAATTGTAGAGAGGTAAGCTTTGCTCCGCTATCTCGTACAGAGACATTGGAAATGGCTGATGAAATGGAGAGCATTAATTACAGTGATTCTCTTCTTATTCAACAAAGACAGTCAATAACACTTATCAAGCCACAATATAGATAGCACGAGAATACTCGACAGAATTAGTGCTTAACTGAACAAGAATTACAAGAGAAACTACATACCGCGGGGTACTTTTTTGGTGGTTTGAAACAGGTTGATTTATTTACGCTTTCATACCACCAAGGAGCCCAAATTCCATCTATTGCTTTTGGACCAGCTTCCCATCTGTACAAGTGTAGATATGGAATTATACGTGATAAACGTTTCGTCTTACTAGAGTAGTTATAAGAGATAAAAAATGATGTCTACTGAAAAACAAAATATTGCGTCACATTGGTGAATACACCAATCATTAGCCAAAAAAAAAAAAAGATTTTAGGAAATGTTAACATAATAGCTTTAGGGTAATGGCAGGAAAAAAAAACATTATAGCGAACGCACAGGATATATATATCTGATACGAACTACACTGTGACTAATTATAAATACCAAGAACTATTCTTATAAGTGTTAGACATTAAGCAGACTAAACGACAATGACCGAGGATAAGAGTAGCGAGCAAAATAAAATAACTCAAATTATGTTATAAACTCATTTCCACGAGCAGACCACTCGTCAATCCTTCGATAGATTTAACAAAAAAAAAGTTACAAATTATAAATTACTTACTCGAGCATTGTGGGTTGAAACGGAATGTCCAGATCTTCACAAAGGCCCCGCAATGTAGCCTGCATTGAAGAAGATAAAATGACCAAACAAGCCTTAATAGATCCAAATTAAATGTTGAAGACTCTTCATTTGAAATTCACATTTCAAAGAACAGTCATACCTCCGGGTTTTGTCGAAGTTCTGATGCATCGATTACCGGTGGCGGTTTTCCCAGAGCTGAGAGCTCACCATAAATGGTGACCAGATTGGCAAAACCCAACTCAAGAAAGGACGGAGGAACCACCTTTTCAAAGGATGGCTGACCGCATTTATTAAATCAACAAGTCAGTGAGAACCTCTATCCAATGTGAATACTAAATTATCAGGTAAGCACAATAAAATGGGTAATTTTACAACGCTTGTTATAAGATATATTGAGTATGCAGTGACTAACCAAAATATCAAGTGGATTCCTTATCAAGATGAAGTGCTTTCCTTTCTTCAGTAAATCGCTCGATAAACTAGGCAACCAGTGCTTTCCTATATGCTGCGAACAAAAAGGGCAAAAAAAAAAAAAAAAAAAAAGAATCAAAATCACACTAAAATGACTAAATACCGGAGATAAATAATGGAATTCGCCAATTTCCATGTTTCATTTTCTTCTTTACCTTACAAAATCTATACTTTTTTTGTCCCGGAGCATGAATGACCTCCTTTATAACCTTATTTCCATCAGCTTCCTGTTAGACACAGATGTTGGAGACAAGCATGGATAAAGAGTTCAACGTATCAATAAGCATTATCAATAAAATCGTTTTTTTTTTAATAAAAAAAAAAAAAAAACTTTATAGAATTCTAATTGTTTAGTCCTAATCTATGGTTAGGGAACAAAAACAGAAAGATGGTGACTTTCAGTCACATACCAGTTTGGACAGTACTTCTTCCCTATAAGGCCGATCAAGACCCGTCTCACGAAGAAAATTCGCATACAGTGGTTCGTCGAGCACTTCCATGTCATCCCTCTGGGTGAGTGAAATTCATAAAAATTGAATAAAAAATAAACAGAAACCCGAATTTTATACTGAACTGTTAGAATATTCTTTCAAAGGGAACAAGGAGCTCATAAGCTTGTTCGAGCTTTAAGACTTTTGCAAACAGACTTTCAATCACGAAAAGAAAAAGAACATGCAAAACCCTACGTAAAGAAGCACAGATCTTACGAATCCCTAAATGTTGTAAAGCCATCAGATTGTGAGAGCAAATCAAGAAAGTTGGAAGCGAGACCTGAGCGAAAGAGTACATGAGACAGGTACTGAGTGACCTCGGAGGAGACCAGGCATGAATGACCTCCACTTCTCCTTCCTCTTCCCTCGTTTTCTCCGCCATTTTCGACCAAACTATGATCTGATCGTATTGTCACTCAGTCACCTTCGAAGAGCAAATGACTCTGCGATCTCTTTTACCTTCCTTTCTTTCTTTCTTAATTTGGTGAGCGTCTCTGAAATTGTTGATTAAAAAAATACATAGATGTAGCTTCGGAGAACTAAAAGAGCCTAAAGTCAGCTAGCGATTCTAAACTTCGATTATCGATACTAAACAAACTACCATAAATAAATAATAAATGATAAAATTATACACGTGCAAACAATTAGTCATGTCCTGATTTTGCTGACGTTTTTGGTTTTGGCTGTATGTGAAATTCTGAATTAAGTCGTCGCCAAATAAGCTAAAATATCGGCTTAAAATATATATAAAATGGGATCCGCATGCAACAATGAAAGATGTTATTCCAATTACATATGCACGATGCGATCACTTCTAAAGAAGAAGAAAAAAAAATTGAAATTAGGGGTTGACTTTAGCCATTCACTACCAAATCCCAAAGAAAAATGAACATTAATTCGACATTCCGCAGAACAGATAATGATAATTCTATATTAATAAATGACACTTCAAATACAACGGTCGTTTTTAAATATATTTATCATTGAGGTTTTAGTGACTGAAATAGTATACCAAAAAAAAAAAAAAAAACAGCGAAGGAAACACAAAAATCTCATTGGTTTGAGATAATGAATAGCCGTACGTCCGACCTTTTGTACGAATGCATATAAGGAAGCAGATTTGTGGGTTTGACCGTTTCAGTTATGTCTGTGACGGCAAGGCTAGCCTGGTCTATCAGAGCAAGAAAGCTGTTGAACGTGTCGACATTGCGAATAACCGATGCTAAAATCGCCACAGGTCCTTTTCTTGAACCGAATCTCGAAGCAAAAAACCTGTCTCCATTGTCATTGCCGGTATCTTGATCGGCAACACTGAAATCGCCGCTCAGCTTATCGGGATGAGATATCGTGTGGTTTAACAGAGTTTGGAGTACTCGAACGAGGTGTGGGAGGCATAGCGGATCGTATATAACATCTGCTCCCAAACTGTAAAATGAGAAAGAAAGAAACAAGTTATGAAGATATTTTGAAGACAAATCAACCTCAGCTGATTTTAAATCGCCATTGTGTACTCACATTATGTCCGGCTTAAAGCTGCGAAGTTGTTCTTCGGTTGCAGATTCCCAAGGAAGATTAACACACTTCACCTGAGATCGACAATCGAATAAGATTATTTATGATTTTTCGTGCCACGTACCTCTACAATTTGACACTTAATTTCTTCGCTTTGCGATCCTAAACTCACCTTATTTTTTGGGTCTCCTGTAGTTTTATGCTTGTCAACTTCAACAATCAAGCCATTCAACTCCAAATTGAGTCTCATGTTTGCTAGAGTTAACAAGTCACCGTCGCTTAATATCACCTATATCAAACACACACATAAAGAAAGATGCAAATTAAAAAGAGGATTAAGACAAACAGTCCTGACCAAAAAATAAACAAAAATAGAACCCAATGCACCACTTTCTGCCTATTAAATCAACAACTCTCGATCTGCATTTGAGTTTAGACAAATGATCATGTCACTGTGACACAACAAATCTTATACAAGTACACTTCAAAACAGAATGCGCATACCTCAGAGGCTTTCACATGGGCAAGACAAATACCAACCAATCCCACTCCTGAGCCAACCTGTTTTAGTTTGCGATCAGTAATCCAATTAAAACACATGAGAGGAAATGGAATCGAGGTATGAAAAGATAAAATATGATACATGAGATTTTCCTAAAAGTATAGCTAAAGAAAACATGATAAAGAAAATAGATGGAAAATATATTTGGTAATATTGCAGACAAATTCTATGTTGCACTGTGCTACCTCAAAACACGATTTATTAGAAAATAATTCTGGGAATGAAAGTATGAACTCTGATAAGTAGAGACTCGATGGCCAAACTGAACACCTAAACAGAACAAACAAAGCATCTAATTAGCTCTTATGAAGATTAGACAACGTCATTCAGTTACAGGTTGCAATGGGTCACAGAAAGAATCTCTGAGACAATATAAAAAAATCTCCGTCACGGTCAAATACAACAATCTAAATAACAAATTGGGGCTTCAATGTCAAATTAAAAAAGAAAAAAAAAACAATCGATCTAAAAAATCTTACCCGGTATCTCCTTCGAGCATGTTAAGAGAACACTGGAGTGGTATCACTAGTTTACTGGACTTTGGACAGCTCAAGAGTTCAGAACATTCTTCAAAACAAAAGCAATGAGAATAAAAATGAGCGTCTACAATAGAAAGAAGAATATAGAAAACGAATCACAGACTTCTCATGAATCAGTACTCTTACTTTCGGGAAAAAGAAATGAAACACATTTATTGACGCTTCTAGTTTTCTTTCCCACAAAATCATCCTAAACACAAAATCATCAAAACTCCATTATCTAAAAGTCAACAATAAAAAAAACTGAATTTCAAACAATTATACCTTCAAACAACTCATGTAATGAGCATAACGTTCGTAAATTTCCTCTAAAACAGTGCAAGAGCTTGATTCAGCTTCACCAATGAGCTTCTTAAGAAATTTCTTCAAATAAGGCTCGTGAAATGTTCCAGTCTGCATCGACCATTGAACTAAACTAAGCTTACTGTTTGACAAATACCGAATCAACTAAAAAAAACCTTGCTCATGTATAGAGATATATACATTAACATTTGAGAAAATAGAAGGGCGTGGTATGCTTTACAGATTCGGTTATGCAATGGTCCCAAATGAACCTCTGTACTTTCTCCGTCAGCGAACCTTCACCACAAACCCTAGCATTATCAGAAGAAGAAAAAAAACGAATCAGTGGTTTGCGAAGCCGAAGCGAAACGTAGAGAGCGAAGAAGAAACGCTGTCGAAGCGCGAGGGGAGTTACAGAGCCAACGCGACGAGCGAGTCGGTGGACTCCATGGCGAGGAAAGCTGAGAGTAAGTGCAGCCATGGAGGGTTCGCCGGGTTGAGCTCTTGGTCCGCCATGATCGATCGATTGTTGAGGGTATGGTAGTGCTGGATTTAATGTCGTTTGAGAATATATCGTTTTACTATGATGATAACTTCTGTCGTTTTTAAATGTCATATGTCGTTTTACTATGATGATAATTGCTGTCGTTTTTTTAAATGTCATATGTCGTTTGAGAATATATCGTTTTACTATGATGATAACTTCTGTCGTTTTTAAATGTCATATGTCGTTTTACTATGATGATAATTGCTGTCGTTTTTTTAAATGTCATATGTCGTTTGAGAATATATCGTTTTACTATGATGATAATTTCTGTCGTTTTTCAAATGTCATGTGTTGTTTAAGAATATAACTTCTGTCGTTTTTAAATGTCATTTGTCGTTTGAGAATATGTCGTTTTACTATGATGATAACTGTTGTCGTTTTTAAATTTCATATGTCATTTAAGAATATATTGTTTTATTATGATGATAATTGCTGTCGTTTTTTTATAATATAGTAAAATTGGCAGTAGGGATGATAGGCTTCCGTTTCTCATAGACATGTAGTCTTCATTTAACAGTAATTTTACATCAGAAAGTGAATTGATTTTCATAAAAATTTAGAAAGAGAAATAATTGTTTATCGCTCCAAAAATGGGACAATCATGTTTATGTTTCATCAATATATGCTTCACATTCTAGTTATTCAATCTTGAACTTACAGAGAGTGTATTAAAAAAATCTCACATGATATATCATTTATCTTCTTTAAGAAAGTCATGAGTTACTCAGATGAATCTCAGGACTTCAACATATGTTATGAACTAATAACGAAGTAATACTAATCTTGTTAGTAGGCATAGGATCAATTCGTTTGAAAATTTAAATCCTAACTATATTACTAGTTTATCACTTAAAATTATCTTTTCAGAATTTCTATGTAAAAGAAATAAGAGGAAAAATGTGTCATTTTGTGCTGTCTCTTGCATCTTATTAATCCAATAAGTAATAATATCAAGTGACATCGAATGATTAAAAGAAAGGAAAACAAATTACACTAAAAAATTTGTATCTTATATTTATTCCTAGAATTGCATTTAAAAAAAGGTAGCAAAATCCTTCTTATTTATTATTAAAAAAATAATAAATAAATAAAGGGCGCTCTAGCGTACTAGCCTTTTTAAAACTTAAAATTGTGAAATAGCCAATGTTTTAGGAATATTTGATAATTAACCAATTTATGATGTAATAAGACCCAATTACCCTTATTTTTTCCCCTAATTTTTTTGCCAAAAATAAATTAAATCAAAATAATTTATCTACACCTCTCTCTCTCTCTCTCTCTCTCTCTCTCTCTCTCTCTCTCTCTCTCTCTTCGTTACATTTTTAGCCACAACGATTGTTGAAAAAAAAAAACAGTATCGCAGTTAATAGTCGATAATAACTGTTAATAGGTTTCTATCAGAAACCTATTAACAGTTATTACCGAGTATTAGTTGACGCAGAAACATATTATTAGTTATTAACGACTATTAACTGCGTTTTTTTTTTAATGTTTTTAACCTTTATCCATAGCTAAAAAATGTGTGAGAGAGAGAGAGAGAGAAAGAGTGAACGTGAAAATAGAGAGAGAAAAAGTGTGTGTTTGTGAGATATCTGAGATTCCTAATAATTAGGGATTTTGAATAATAAATTAAATTTTATTAATTTCGAAAATAAATTATATTAGCTTATTAATAAAGATAAAAATGGTATAAAAAATGTGTCACATAAGCATAATGGCTAGAAATAAAAAAAATCGGAAACATATGACAAAATGAAATTCTTAAGTTTGAATAGGCTTAGTCAGTTACAAATCTCATAAATAAATAAATAACTCTTCTTATTTATTTTGTTTATTAGTTAATTTAATATACTGCGAGCCGGTAAGCTAATTTTAATTTAAAAACAAATTCATGTAATATATAATAGTATAATGATGTTAAGAAAATAATAAAAAGGTAGCTAAATCCTTCTTATTTATTTATATAAATAAATAAAAACCCTTCTAAAATAAAAAATATATAAAAAAAAACAATGTTTGCCTTTTTAAATCAAATTCATCCAATGAGTAATCATAGGTATATTTGATTTATACATTGCTCTCTTCATTCATTTCCTCAATTGGTAAATCCTTAAAACGACATGTAGCATGGGGTCTATAGATTATATCGCTTTCAAATACAACTTCTGTTTCTGAGCGTGCAAGGATTTCCACCCGAGTCCCTGCAAGGAAAATTTTTACTCTATTTCTTGCTTGTCAGTAGCCAAAGATTGCTTCATAATATGCGTGACTTTTATTTTTCATTCCACCAACAAGTTTCCCCGTAGATATTACAAATTTGCCCCACCAAGATAAAATACCAATGGAATCATAATCCCTATAATCTAATCTTTCTCAGCCAAATGAGTCATAGCCCATACAAATTAAATCAGATAATTTTCATGGCCCTCAACTCAATCACATGATAAATTATTGGAAAAAACGGTCATAACTTTTCTTTTGGTCCCTTCCTACATTCCAAAGCAACCTCTCACTGTACCCAATACATGTAATAATACATTATTATTATTATTATTATTATTTGTTAGGACAAGTCACACAATTGTCATATTTTGAGACTCTTGGTTGGTGGTGGAACATAACTTTATTATCCATCATAAGATCAAACACGTGAACTACAAGATACTACTATCCGTTCAGTTTGTGTGTCCCAAAACCAAATGAGACAATGAATCCTTTCTTACTCTTGATTTTTTATTTACATTGTGTGGTGAATTCTCAAGTGTTCAATTACCCCGTCGCTTTCAATTTCGGCGACTCGAATTCCGACACCGGCGAGCTCATCGCCGGCCTCGGCTTGCACTTGGACGCGCCTAATGGCCAAATACACTTCAAGTCTCCCAACGGAAGGTTCTGCGATGGTCGTCTCGTAGTTGATCTCCTCAGTCAGTAATTTAAATTTTTTTATTTTTTTATTTTTACCAAACTTGTGATTGCATGTGTTTTGTACGTACACCATATAGACTATTTTTTTTAGCAAAACTGAAAGCAAAGTCTGATAAGAGCCAAAACCTCGCGGGTCCTACAAAGACAGACTAAGTTATCATCAGAGATTTCTTGGGATTATATTCTACTACTAGTCCCTAGTCCTAGACATAGTTGCTGGTTCATCAAGATTTCAATGATGAATAAATAAAGCAATTGTTTGAACATTGAAACCCCAACAAACATTACCTGTGCTAGTTTGGTGATCATGGCCATTAATAACATTCTCTTCCCACTACTCAACATCTTAGCATTGATTTCAATCGCTGAATCTGTGACTTTCAACATTCCGGCGGCTTTCAACTTCGGAGACTCGAATTCCGACACCGGAGACGTTGTCTCCGCCGGAATTGAGAGCATTAACCCTCCATATGGACAGAACCACTTCCACGCTCCGACCGGGAGATATTCCGACGGCAGACTTATTGTTGATTTTCTAAGTATTTTTTTTTTATTTTTTTTTTATGCTTTTAGGGTTTTTATTTTAATTTTGGGGTAATGTTTTCTAAGGATTTTGGTTGTTGTTGTGTGTGTGATGGTGCAGTGGATGCAATGGACCTCCCTTTCTTGAATGCCTATCTCGACTCGATTGGCGCTCCGATTTTCCGAAAGGGATGCAACTTTGCGGCCGCGGGGTCCACCATTCAACCGGCAACTCCCACCTCGTTCTGCCCGTTTTCGTTCGGAGTTCAAGTCTCTCAATTTCTTCGCTTTAAGGCCCGGGTTTTGGAGTTGCTAGCTAAAGGTTGGTAACTTCAAAAATATTTAAGGGTTTAAACATATATCTCATACTTTCGAATACTCCATAAATGTTTTCTTTTTAATTTTCAAACGATTATGCTCGTCTTGTGAATGACACCGTAAACAGATATTATTATAACAAGATAAACAAGGATTTAGAGTATCATGTTTGAAAAGAAAGTAGGAAAGAATTTTTTTTTTTTTTTTTCATTTATGTATTTATCTTTTGCTTTTGGTCTATCTCTAGGAAAAAAGTTTGCCAAGTACCTTCCAACTGAAGACTCATTCGCCACTGGTCTCTACATGTTTGACATCGGCCAGAATGACATTGCCGGCGCATTTTACTCCAAATCCTTCGATCAGATCATCGCTTCTTTACCGTTGATCTTGGCAGAGTTCGAAAACGGGATAAAGGTCCGTTTTTACACCAACATAACACCATATTGATCAAATCTTCTTCTTCTTCTTCTTATTATAATGTAAAAATTGCATGTGGTAGTACTATATTGAAATAAATCGCAAAAATAACGTGTTTAAATTTTTGGTTTAAAAATATCTTTTTATCTTTTACTTTATGGTATAATTATAAAACTATGAGAATTTAAATTTGTTTGACCAAAGTTTATTAATTGCTGCTAATTTCAATAATATGTCCAAATTTATCAATAAATCAGTTATTTATTGACAAGTTCGTCACTAAATAGTCATAATTTTGAAATTTGAAGCTATTAATAGATTTTGGTCAATTTTTTTTCGAAGATCACAATTTTATAACTATCCCTATGTTTTTTGATCTTTACATATTTTTTTAAAAAAGTTGTTCACTAATTTAGATCCTTTTAGATTCTATATAACACACAATTTCATTTAAAAAAAAATCCTAAATAACTTTTCAGAGTTTAAAAAACATCAATTTTTAGACGATTCAAAACAACCACTTTTTTTTAAACTTTAAAGTTTAAAAAACACTATTCTTGTAATTTTTCCCTCCCAGAAACTCTACGACAACGGGGCGAGGAACTTCTGGATACACAACACGGGCCCGGTCGGATGTCTAACGCAAAACGTCCTGAAATTTGGTACCGACCCATCGAAGCTCGACGAGATCGGCTGCGTAGCGAATCACAACCGGGCCGCTAAGCTCTTCAATCTCCAACTCCACGCCTTGATAAAAAAACTTCAAGGCCAATCCTCGGACGCAAACTTCACGTACATCGACATCTTCGCGATCAAATCAAACCTCATCGCAAACTATTCCCGGTACGGCTTCGAGCAGCCGATCATGGCCTGCTGCGGATTCGGCGGCCCGCCTCTGAACTATGATTTCCGAGTCTCGTGCGGTCAAACCAAGGTCTTGAACGGGACTTCGGTCACTGCCTCGGGTTGTAGCGACAGCTCGGATTACGTCAGCTGGGACGGGATTCACTACACCGAGGCCGCGAACCAGTTTGTGTCGTCGCAGATTCTCACCGGGAAATTCTCCGATCCGCCTTTCTCGGAGAAAATGCCTTTCCTTATGAAGCTCAAGTTCTAGAGATTTTTCACCAGAGAAGTCTGATTCTTTTTATTAATAAGGTTGATGTTGTATGACAAATTTGCAAGCAGATTTATAAATCTGCGATTGAAGTGAATATCTCAAAATTTCTTTCGGATATGAACAGATTTAGTTGTAGCATATCCTTTATATTTAGCGAAATTTCAGCTCGTCAAATTAACAAAGAAGATCATCTCGTATAAGTATAACATCATGCTATTCACGGGCTTAGCGAAAAGATTTTACAGACACAACATACTATAGAGAAATCCGATTCTTGGAAGACATGAGCATAGAATCCGAAAATTAGAGCTAATTCATCGTGGGATCGATATTTTATATTTTATGCACTTCTACTACTTGATCGTGAGAATTTTATTTAAAACAAAAAATTTCCATCAATTACTAGTCTCGTGGTCCGAGAGAGTAAAACATCCTTGGAAGATTTTTTATCTTTATTTTTTGAGAAATTGCTCAAACTACCACTTTCACACTAACTTTTTCCAATAATCCACAAAAACATAATTTTGGCCAAAAATACAAGTTGGCTCATTGTGAAAAACCAATTTTACCCTTCACTTGAAATTTTCTTTCAATCTCACACCTACCTCTCCAAACTAATTAATAACATCATTTAATACCATTTTATTATATCTATAATTAATAACCTCATTTAATATCATTTGTTCATTTATCATTTAATATAACTTGTTCATCTCATCTCTCTCTCGTCATTCTCTCTACAGCTAAGAAAAAAAAAAAAAAAAAAACCTCAAAACCAAAAGAGAACCAAAACCCTAGATTTGAGCTCACTCAATCCTTACCAAAGTTGAGCTGACCCAAACCCTTGGATTTGAGCTCCGACACGCTCAAGGAAGCACGACCAAAGCTCATAGATCCGGTCACGACGAAGAACGTAGCTCCGACCAAGCACGTAGCTCCGATCCTCGCCCAAGGTTAGTTTTTTTTTTTTTTTCAAACTTTTCCTTGATTTTTGGGTATGTTTATTATGGGTATGTTTGAGATTGGCAAAAAAAAATGAGACTTTGTTTTTAGGCGAAGTTCATCAATTGTTGACATCAGATGTCAACTGTTGACGCAACTGTTGACATCTGATGTCAACAACCGATGAACTTCGTTGATAGTAATGTCATCGAAGTTCATCAGTTTTAGATGTCAACAATTGACGTCAACTGTTGACATCTAATGTTAACAATTGACATCAATTATTGACATTGGAAGGCAACTGTTGACATTAGCGCCAACAATTGACGTCGTGCTGTTGACATTGTTGACATTGAAAGGCAACTGTTGACATTAGACGTCAACAATTGCATATGAGAAATTGTTGCAAATAAGCCGCCCTCACCAATGACATTAGACGTCAAATACATATGAGAAATTGCTCAAAGTTGTGGAATGTGAATTGCATTTTGATTGTGGAATTGAATTTTGATTGTGGAATATGTGCATTTGAAATTGTGATATGTGTGCATTATGGTATCTTAGGATGAATTGTGGTATGTGTGCATTTGAAATTGTGGAATTGCACACCGATTAAACCTGAAATTGTGTGAATTTGTTGTTGAGATGGTCTATAATTGCCATCAACTGTTGACATTGAAGTCAATTGTTGACGTCAACTGTTGACATTGGAAGAAAACTGTTGACATTAGACGTCAACAATTAACGTCTATTGTTGATATCTGAAGTCAACATTTACTAACTATGCCTTTGTTTCTCGTTTTTTTGTACGCAGTGATGGCAGATATTTATTTATTATTCAAGTACAGTGATACTTGGGTTGAACCTGGTCGGGATATTCCCCCAGAGGTAGAAAATATCATAGTTGGTCCGCTAGAACACACAGCGCGTGCCACCGGTAGGCCAAAAAAGAGAAGAATACCCTCTCAAGGGTAGGAAGTTAGGTGGCGCAAGTGTGCGCGTTGTGGAGTACTTGGCCACAATCGTCAAACATGCAGTAGTGCTACTCGATTGTCCACGGATAATTTTTTTTTACTTTTTTGTTGATTTCGGACTAGTTTATGCATTTCAAACTTCTTTTCTTTAATTCCACACTTTTTTAATGTATGACGCTTTTTGAATTCATTACACTTTTGTTTAAACTGTGAGTTCTTAGTTCTTTATAGTGTATGACTCTTTTTGAATTCATTACTCTTTTGTTCAGACTGTGAGTTCTTCTTTTGTCTACACTTGATGTCTATTGTTGACATTGATGTCAACTGTTGACATCAATGTCAACAGTAGACATCAACTGTTGACATTGCTGTCCATAAAATTCATTCAAAAGGTTGTCTAAAATTCAAGTTTAAAGGATATCATGAAATGTAATGTCAAGCGTGAAAAAAGATAAAGAGTACGTGAACAAACCAAAAGAAAAAGACATAAAGACAAAATTGTTCCTAATTGTCATCCATCTCCATGTTCGATCCAACATATGTCGCTAACTTCACCGCCCCGTATCGGTATAAATAGATTGCGAACTTTTGTCGGTACATGTTATGATCCACAACCTTCTCTTCTGGAATATACCTCTTCCAGCCCTGAAAGCCACAAAAATAGAACTAAAATCAGGGAGGGAACAATAATAATAAAAAAAATCTTTAAAATAGCAACAATTGACATAAAATGTTGACATTCAAATCAACAGTTGATATCAATTGGCTCATTTTAAAGATATTTTAAAGATTTTAAAGAAGAGAACAGATTAGTATTATAATCCAATATCTTCACACAGGATTCCCAAGGAGGGTTTGTTTGATTCATTTGGCTCGTTGTTTGGCGGGTGATATGGACGTGCTTTGCAAGAGAGGTCTGATCGAGAGAGCAGGTAATTTCCTAAAAGAAACGGTAGCCAAAGTGTACATAGAGCTTTCAACAATCAATTAGACCACCGTTGTATGTGAACCATCTCTTGTTTTATTAAATGATTTCTATATGTGACGTTATCTCTTGAATTAGTTGGGGCCTTCTCTAAATAAGGGCATGATCGGCCCAGAGGATTTAAGAAAATATAAAAAAAAATCATTTTTTTAATGGTAATAAATGATAAATTACGTAACTAAATAGTTCACGTTTGAAATCACGTATTACTTACATAATTCGAGTAAATGTGTTATTTTTTTTGCTATTTATTAAATTATATTATTTTTGGGAGATTTTAGCACAAATTTCATTAAGCCTCAACTTATGCTCAAATATATGGGGTTTATAGCCATCTTTGAGCTTTAAACAAACACTTTATCTCGTTTACATATAATTTAATTGTGCAAAAGAAAAAGTTCCGGAAAATTCATATTCTAAACTCATTTTGGAGAAATGGGCAATGTTGACATTTATGTCCTATTTCAAATTTATTTTCTTCTTTTTTATCTAAAATTTGTATGTAAATATGAGATATTTTTAAGAGAAACATGAAAATTTATTACCACTTGTGTTCCAACACTTGGAACATAAAATTAGAGATAAATAATGCCATTTTTATTTGTGTTCCAACACTTGGAGCTAAGTCTAGTAGTTTTTCTGTTTTTATGTTTTTTAGGTTACAAATCCAACCGACTCGTGCCTGAACACTTGGAGCTAAGTCAAGTAGTTTTTCAGTTTTTTTATTTTTTTTATTTTTTTTTATTTTTTAGGTTACAAAACGAAATCCAACCGACTCGTGCCTGGTGATCACTCGGTAAATTAATTATTGTATATGATCTGGATCAATATAATGGTGCGTAGATACTGATTGACATGTTATTAAATCTCAACAGCCAAACCTCGTGGGACCCACAATGTCAAGCAACACAACTCAACCCTAACATAACATAACTACCCATGTAATAATGAAAAAGATATTTCTACGTCCGGCTTTTAATTAGGAAAACTTAACGAGTCAAGATCGCATTCCCAGCCGTCTAATCACAACTACAATATGCATCTAAGCAGCTAATTAACAGTTGTTTGGCCGTTATCATTAACCTCAAAAAGAATTTCGATTACATAATTCCTTTGCAGTAACTTTTGATAATCATGGCCACCAATATTCTCCTCCCACTTCTGGCCATCTTCGCATCAATTTCGCCGATCGCCGAATCTACGATCGCCGCCGATCGCATCAACATCTCTATCTCCGCAGCTTTCAACTTCGGTGGCTCGAGTTCCGACACCGGAAGCCTCATATCCTCCGCAGTATACCAAACCCTCAACCCTCCGTACGGACAAAATTATTTCAACTCTTCCACCGGGAGATATTCTGACGGACGAATCGTCCTCGATTTTCTAAGTAATTTTTTTTTAGCCCATATACGTACTTGTTTTTCTTTTCCTTCATTGTTTAGTAATAAAAATATAATTTGTTGTGTATAATGACATATAATTTAGTGGAAGCAATTGGCCTCCCTTTCTTGAATCCCTATCTCGACTCGGTTGGCGCGCCGAGTTTTCAAAAAGGATGCAACTTTGCGGCCGGGGGTTCCACCATTATCCCGCCAACGCTTCCCATCGCCAGCCCGTTTCCGTTTAGAGTTCAAGTGTCCCAGTTTCTCCGGTTCAAGTCTCGGGTTATCGAATTACTATCGAAAGGTGGGTTTGTTTTTTTGGAGCAAAAAATTCATTTTTTTCATCTTTATGACTTGTAACTATTAGCATAGCATGCCCCTTAAAATAGTGATACCATTCTAAGTAGCTTATAAAAAAATTTAAGCTGCTTTTTTTTTTTTTTTACGTGAGATCTTTATAAATAGGTCCAGCGCACTTAGTAATGATTTAACTTTAGGCTCACAAGTCACACCTATGAACGAATAATTCCCACCCTTTTATAGTGGAAATTAGATGGAATTTACCTCGTTTCTTATTTTTTTTTAGAAGTACACTATTGGCCGGACACTATTGACCTAACACTATCGACCAAAATTATCATAATTTAAGATAAATTTTAAGGGAGCATGCATTTTTGTAACCCAAGGAGTTCAAACCCAAGATTTCTCCGTCGACGTATGTGTGAAATTACCATTATATCAAACTAGTTACCGCCTATGCAATTCTTGTCATGCTCTCATCATTCTAAAACAAATTAATATAGGTTTATCTAGTAGGTAATAAGTATGATCTCAAGAAGATTTTTTTTTATTATATATCTAGTAGGTTTATCTCGTGATGCATTTCAAGGATGATTTAAATTTAAAATACCAAATATTTATAGGAAATTTTGTGTCTATGTAATTTCTCCTATATAGTCATATAAAATGAATTTTTTTGCTGAACGTGAACACACATATACACTACTACCCCATACAGAAGGATGAAAGTCCTTTTTTTTTTTTTTTTATCTATCTTTGATAAATTATGACACAATACTCTTTACATGGCTAATCCTAAACAGTTTAACAAAATGTCCTACGTATTAAGCCGGCTATAATCCTAAACAGTTCTTTTATTTGTCTGTTTTTTTGTTTTTAAGATACGAATTTGGCTTACCTTCCAAAGGAAAACGACTTCACCAACGGTCTTTACATGGTTGATATTGGCCACAACGACCTCATCGGCGCATTTCACTCCAAAACCTTTGATCAGATAATCGAATATATTCCGGTGATTTTGGCAGAGTTCGAAGCAGGAATAAACGTCGGTTTCCATTACCAACAACAATTCCATTAAAATTTGTCTTTCACGCCTCGAACTTATATCACCGGCTATTCTTCTTCTTCTTCATCTCAGAGACTGTATGACAATGGGGCTAGAAACTTTTGGATACACAACACGGATCCAATCGGATGCTTGGCAATGACTTTCCACAGATTCGGGAACGACCCATCAAAGCTCGACGAGATGGGATGTGTGAGCTTGCACAACCAAGCTGCGAGGATGTTCAACGATCAGCTTTACTCTCTCATAAAAAACTTGCAGGCTCAACATCCCAACGCGTACTTCTCATACGTCGATATGTACGCCGTTAAAGCCAATCTCATCGCAAACTATTCGCGATACGGTCAGCTTTCATTTGGATCATATATAGTACCTAGTTTTTTTTTTCTTCTTCTTCTTTTTCTTCTCATGCTATGTTGTCTTTTGGAAATCTGCAGGGTTCAAACAGGCCATCATGGCTTGCTGCGGATACGGAGGTCCTCCTCTGAACCACGATCCTCAAATTTCGTGCGGACAAACGAAGATCTTGAACGGGACTTCGGTCACAGCAGAAGGGTGTACCCAAAGCTTCGATTACATCAATTGGGACGGAGCGCATTACACCGAGGCAGCAAGTCAGATCATCGCATCGCAGATTCTCACCGGGAAATTTTCTGACCCGCCGTTCCATCTAAAGCTAATCGAATCCTAAAGATGCCAAATTATTCACTAGAACTTTATATAGTATTTATAACTTCGGATGTATGTCTTTCATATATTGATACTATACTTTCAAAGGACTTGGTTTTATAAACTGCGAAAACTGAAACTGAAATCTGCAACAAAATCTAAAGAATTGCTCTCAGATATGAAAATTAATTAATAAATTAATAAGATCATCTCGTATAACATCTTCGAGGAGTTTTCTTTACAGAGAAGGAAAAAGAAAAGATCTAGATACAGAGAGAGAGAGAGACAGAGAGAGATACAATATTCGGAACCCGAAATCCTCACTTCTTTGCGATGTAAGCGTAGTATTGTGCCATCGGCACCACAAAGGCGATGACCAACAAACCTCCAACGACGAGCGAGAACTGTCCTCGCTTCTCTTCTGTCTCTTCTCTGCTCTTGTAGTTGGACTCCCTTTTGTTTTCCTTGAATGTGGGCCCGCCCGGGTCCGGAAGCCCGTCGATCACAGCCGCGAGGCGCTTCGCGCTGCTGTAAACTGCCTCGTTGTACTTCTCCTCCGTCGCCAATACTAAAAAAACCAACCCATAAAAACATGAATTGGCTATTATATGATCTTAAAACGAGGCTCCGAAAACGTGGCTCTTTTGGCCCCGATCGAATCTCGGATTGCGTTTCAAAATTGTTAAAAGTGAATTACTTCACATGTTATCAGAGCCCAACAAGTCGTACTTTAAGATTATGGGAGCTAGAACTGCCGGGGAAAACCTTGACATGTTTGAATAAAAATAGATAAAAGTGTGGGGATTTACCGGGGAGATTCTCGGAGACGGTAGCGTCGAGGATGGACTCTCCGACGGCCTTGATGAAGGAAGGACCGCCGGTAATGGCGCCTTCTTTCTGACTAGTCACCAAAACCACGATCCCCTTGTTGTCCCCTTCCTCGAGAGTCGGGTACCACCGCTCCAAAACTTGGTCCGCGTACTCAAAAGCGTCCGCTTTGCTCTTTAATTAAAAAAAAAAAAACAAGTTTTTGTTAGGATTTGAACCCCAAATCCAACCTAATTAGAAAATAATCAAACAAACAAACAAAGAACAAATAACACACGCAGATTTATAGTAGTTCGCTCTCTCAATGCCAGAGTTACGTCCACTTAGCTGCTGCTGCAGATTTCACTATAATCAAAATCCAGAGTTTTGTGTACAATTTTTCTCTCTTTCGCTCGAAAAAGAAACTCGGCTCCCCTAAAGTTTTCTAAAAGTTTTCTCTTCACACTTGCGTGACGTTGAAGAAAACGAAAAAACAATATAAATAAAAAAAAATAAAAATAAAAAAGAAGGGGAAGTGAAAAAAAAAAAGATGGTCTTACGGTGAGCTTTCTGACGGTGATGAAGTCAATGTGGAAGTTCTTTCTCTCCTCCAAATCGGTGAGAAGTCTCTTCACGTCCGACTTGGTGACGCGGCTGAGAACCCCGGCGTCGTCCACCACGTGGGACTCCTTCGGCGGACCGTCGTTGAGGACGTCGAACTCCGACGCCATCGCCGCCGGAGAGAACGTCAGAGCCACCGACAGAGCCAACGCTGCCAAGCCTTGCTGCGCCTGGAAGACCCATTGCTTGGTGATCGTCGGAGACGGCGGTTTCAGGGAGAGAGAGCAACATGGCTGTGATCTCTTGACGGTGGGTCTGTGTAGAGAGTACTGAGAATTGTTGGATAGTGAGAGCGATGGAGAAGAAGAAGAAGAAGAAGAAGACTTGTGGTTTGAGAGAGGGAATAGGGATTGAGAGGAAAGAATGGTGTCCATTGGAGAGAATGAGAGTGAGAGATCAATGGCGAATCATCAGAGAGATTGACTGTGATTTTTTTATTTTTTGGTTTTGTATATTTTTATTTTATTTATTTATTTTGCTGTTATGTTTTCGTGTTATTTTGGGTGGTTTGGATTTGGTTTTGTCCGATTAGATTTCCTTTTGGTTTGTGGATAACGTTTTAGTCCATGTAAAGCTAGTGTCTTCCTCACTTCTTTCCCAACGGCAATATTTTGCTCATTACTTTGAAAGACAAAATTCTTCAATTTTGCTTAGGCAATTCCCGATACTAATTTCATTTTATTGACCATCGTGCAAAAGATAATCAGTAAGAGTATTTTGCTTGAGGTCAAGACATAGATCATCAAAGAGGTTAACTAAATTTTTGGTGGTTTTCAAACGGTGAAATATAATAATTTGTGAATGGGATGGGCGTATCACTAAATGAATTTAGATTAACAAAAATATCTCTATTTTTTAATTTAAACTCTTATCACTTTTTTCAATATTGAAGGTATAATGATTAAATTACCTAGTATACAGTATTTTCTAGAAAAACATAAATCGAGCTTGTGAACTCCAACTTTAATCAATCAGGCCCCTTTAAAAATCTCTCCATGATATCGTTATATTTTTGTGATGATATTGTTCTAAAATTCATGACAGGATAAGAGCGTTTAAGTAAGGGATAATTAGACCATTAGTTCAATAATCCGCTCTTTTTTTTAAAAATAGTCCAAATTTTATTAATTAAAAAAATTGTTCAAGTTTTTTTTATTAAGAAAATAGTGTTAATTAAATTAATTAACTTCGGCTTGATGGACTATTTTTTTAGTAAAATAAAACTTGAGCTAGATTTTTAAAAAAAGATAAATGATTGATTAGTTATAACAAATACTTAAACAAGTAATTTGTTCAAGATTCTTAAAAAAAAAAGGAAGATTAACAACATTTCTGTAGTCCATTTAATGTAATACTCTTGTCCAATTCCCCATTACTAGAGTTCATTTGTTAGTTTACCGGTAAACAGAATTGGAGATGGTTGTCCCAATCTTTAAGTGGTGGATTTGTGTGCGCTCTATTTTAATTTTTTTTTTTTTAATCAAATTTAATTTCTAATTATATATGTGTGAGTTATGAATGAATAATAACGAAACATGGAAGGAGGGGCTTATGATAACAAAACATAGAAGGGCACGAAAGCCTAACAAATTCCAGCATCAGACAAGGCAGGCACGCGTTTACAGAAAACGACATGTCATTTACCTGAATACGACATTAAATTTCCAAAAACGTCGTTTGTCCACTTTACTAGTGTGTACAGCCCAGAAAAACGACATGCCGTTTACAGGAATACGACAGTAAATTTCCGAATCCGTCGTTTCTTTGTAAGTTTGACCACCGAGTGAACAGAAAAACGACATGTCGTTTATAGAATACGACATTAAATTTCCGAATTTGTCGTTTCTTTGTAATAAAAACGACATGTCGTTTATAAAAATACGACAATTTTCGAAACCGTCGTTTCTTTGTAAGTTTGTCCACTTCACTCTGAGTGAACAACCCAGAAAAACAAGGGACAAAATCCAAACATTATCAGAAGAAAAAAGAAAAAAAAGGAGAATCTAGAGCAGCCATGAACGAAAAGAGATCATCCTCTTCACTCCCTCGCTCTGATGGCAGTTCTTCTTTCTCTCTTTCCTCACTCACCCAACCCTAACCCCAACCCACCCATTCCTAAATCCCCTTCCTTCATCCCCAAGTCAAGGAGAAACCTGGTTCTCAAAACTACCTCGCTCTTTCTCATCTCCATAGCCACACCACAGCTCTCGACTGAGCCTTCAGTTGCCGGAGAAGAATCCTCGCCTCCGACGAAACCACCGCCATCGAATCCCTCGCCGTTAAGCGTTGTCAACACCAAGTCGTGGTTTCAGTTCTTCGGCGATGGATTTTCCATACGGATCCCTCCTCAATTCCAGGACATTGCGGAACCTGAGGTGATTAATTAAGCTAATCCTAAAAAAAATTATGTTCCTATCTCAGTTTCCGATTAGATTTCAAGAAGTTGTTCTGGTCTCTGTTAATAGGTAATGTATCGTATTAGTAATAGTGATTTTAGGGGCGTAAGTGCAAATTTAGTCATATTTATTTATTTTGTGATCACTATTTGTAGGATTACGAAGCTGGGTTGTCTCTCTATGGAGATAAAGTAAAGCCAAAGACTTACGCTGCTCGGTTTGCTTCTTCTGATGGGTATGCAAACTTTGTTATGATTATATATATATATATATATATATATATATATATATATTATGTATATATATGTATATATATATATATATATATATTATAATACAAATTGTTCCATCAAGAGGATATAGGATGTTTCAAAGCTCATGTTGATTTGATTTATTTTAGTTTCCTAAATGTTTCATGTATTTTCAATGCTAGAGCGTCAAGTTCTTTGTTAGGTCGCGTTTTCCAGGAGGAGTCTGTTCCTCCCGAGTTTCAGAACTTGGTGTTGAAATATCAGTTCAGTTAATGAAGGATTTCCTTTTATAAAAAAAAATTAAAAATGTTTCTTCTATTTTAATTGCTATCTAAATTCTAACCTCAATGCTTTTTATTTTGCTTCTTGTGTAAGAAATGTTTTGGCACACCACACAATCAATCTTTGTGTTAGTTATATTCTGCTTTATTCAATGAAACAGATCAGAAGTTGTGAGTGTTATCATTCGTCCAACCAATCAGCTCAAGATCACATTTTTAGAGGTTTGTAACAGTTGAATATTCTGGCGATAGTGTTATTCCATTAAAATTCCAACCTAGTTCTCTCGGGACTTAGTTTGTATTCACTCATTGAGCAGGCCAAAGACATAACAGATTTGGGGTCCCTGAAACAAGCTGCAAAACTCTTTGTTCCGGGTATTTGAAGGCTGAACTTTATTTTATGAGTATTTTGTTTATCCTGACCAATTTCTGATATACTTGTGCTTAATTCCGACGTGCTAGTTGGAGCGACTCTATACTCTGCGCGAACATTCAAAATAAAGGAAGAAGAAAGTTTTAGGTAACTTCATGTCCAAGTCGGTGCTATTGTACTGAGTTGTCTCAGTTTCGCGATCTTCCATATGCTTTGCATTATCAATTTATTAATTATTATTAATTTTTTTTTATGGTTGATATGTTTTCAGGACGTACTACTACTACGAATTTGGGAATGATCAACAACGTGTAGGACTTGTCGCAGCCGTTAATGGCGGAAGGGTTTGTTCATTACGAGCTTTAGTGGTTCCCTCGCTTTTGCGATATTGGCTCTTACACCAAGATCGATTTTAAATTCTTAGTCATATGCTTTTTTAATTTTTTTTTTTTTTTTCGTTTTTCTATGATATAGGCAATCGTTGCCGCAGCAACGGCCCCACAGTCCACGTGGGTCGAAGATGCCAAGAAGCTTCGTTCTGCTGCCATATCAATGACTGTTCTATAGCCACCTCACACAGGTGTGTTTTTGTAGTCATTTCAACACTGAGTATCAATGAACACGCATACTGTTTTGCCGTGTTGGAGATGTTGGTGACAAAATTTAATGCTGAAGTATTATTTATTTATTTATTATTTGGGCATCTCTATCTGAACTGATATGTCTTGTTATTTCCAGATTCTTTGTAATTTTCCGGCGATGGACAATGATTTTTTTGAGCAAATCAAGAACCAGGAGGTAGCGGCGATCACATAGGTTTGCCAGAGGAACTTGTAGCTGATTTTGGACTAAGTATTCATGTTAGGCTCTTCAGTTTCTGAGATTGTATTTGTAAAGAAGACGATAGTTGATGAAACTTTTGCAATATTTTCGTAATTTGTTTGGTTCAAAATTCAATCTTGAATATAACATCCCATTTTCTTACACGTGGTCGCACTTAAAAGCCAACTCGGGTAAACCAAAACAACTGAAAAGGTAAACAACATGAAGAGCCTTCACTTCTCTCCAGAATGAGAGAAACAAGATCTTGCGTACATGTTTCTGTTGATATGTTTTCGGTTATTTCTGATTTATTTAATTAAAATCTTCTTCAAAATCCCAACTAACAGCCACACCAAATTCTCTTCCCCACAGCTGTGGCAAGTCCCACCAATCGTGGATTGCCACATCACCAACTAGATGGGGTAATCCCGTAATTACCAGAAAACATTCCACAGAAAATGCATACGTGGCAACACGTGGAAAGAGGTGTGTAACATATGAGAGCAGTGTTAGTGTTCAACTACCATTCTTCCCTCCATTTGCTGGCCTTTTTAAATTGTAGAAGCGACCATGAAACCAAACCATACAATAACTCTCCTACAAAAAAAAAAAAAAAAAAAACTCTTGAATCTCGAATGCGAAGCTCAGCTACAGAATCGCGGAAATGGCTATCCTCGAAGCCATTAGAGCTCAGATACAGCAACATCATCCACTACGAGAATCGTCGTCGTTCCTCAACACGACCACCATTATCGCTCTCACCGTGTTCTTCGCGCTCCTCTGCGCTTGCATCGTCATAGGACATCTCCTAGAAGAGAACCGATGGGCTAACGAGTCTATCACCGCCCTCATTCTGGTTCGAAATAATGCTTGTTTATCTCTCTGACTTTTTTGTTTCTTCTGTTCGGCTCTCAACGGACTGTTTGGACACA
>NC_142766.1:20587573-20637573 GCF_054948205.1 Urtica dioica subsp. dioica
GAGAACACGTACGGGGTCGGTGAGACGATTCCAGATGCGTGGATTTGTGCGAAGAGCGAAACGGCTTCTTCTTCGCGCCCGTTGCGAGACAGACCGGAGATCATGGCCACCACTGAAACGCTGTCCCTCGAGCTCAGGTTCACGAACACCTTTCGACCGGAATCCACGCTCCCGTTTCTCAGATACCGGTCGATCATGAGGTTGCTCAACGGCAGAGAGTCGTCGAATCCGCGATGAACGATTCTCGCGTGGATTTTCTCGACCGAGTGAAGATCGACACAAGACTTTAAAAGCTCAGAGAATGTGGCTTCGTCCGAGTTATTAGCTAGATAGCCATTGATTATCTTGTTCCAGGAATGTAGAGTTCTCTCGGGCATTTCGTCGAGTACCTTGACCGCACCGTTGATGTCACGAGAAGAGAAACCCGGCTGTGGAACACTGTGATGAAGCTTCTTGACTTGCACTGAACCACCGGAGCTCAAACGGAGTATGAGAATCTTGAGCCGCGCCGGAGACCTGATCATCTTCAACTACTTTGAAAGCAGAATTTATAAATAAAAAAAAATAAAAATAAAATTGAAAATTTTTTTGGCGGCAAGAAAAGCTTGTAGAAGAAGAGAGTGGTGGAAGAGTAAACTTGATTCATTTAAGCCGAGTCATCTAGGAGGTTATAGGCATTTTAATTCATCAAGTCCAGTATTGAATATTATTTTAATAATCGAGATACGATTGATAAATTATGAAGTTTACTCGAGAAGAACAGTTTCTATGCTATAGCAAGGTGTAGAAAGGCTTACTCGAGAAGACGAGTCATAGGATCGTCTAGAATTTAAGCATGATAAGGTCTTTATATGCTCTGCCTCAAAATAGTGATATTTTTATTTTATTCTCGAGTCCCAGTTTTATTTTCATCGCTTTTAGCTTAGGTGTCGCACCATTTCTCGTACGCGTACATGAAAAAAGCAAAACGAAATTTAAACTAAAGGTAGTGATGTTGAAACTTAAAATATTATACAAGTTGAGAGGGTAACCATAATTTATTAAAATTGTCCTCGGACGTTATTATAGTAAATGGAGAAACATCGAGCTAAGGTTTAAAAAAAAAAAACAAGTTTTCAATTTACGCCTGCAATGCCGAAGCTACGGCTCTCACTTCTCCGCTTCTGTCCGCGAATGTACTGTAAAAAGAAGACAAAAAAAAAAAAAAAAACCATATGTGGCCTTGGCGAAAATCATCAAGTAAAAAGATCTATTTTTTTGCGTTCTGAACTGGATTTGATAACAAATACCATAAGAATCTTGCTCGGAAAAAAAAAAACCCCACGAGGAACGGATAGTAACTTCAAGGCTATCAATGCTTGTTCTCCTAATCTAGAGTTGGAAATGGCACTCCCGAGTCTTCTGTGAGCTTTTTGTAAGCGTCTTGCAAATGGCGGGTCACGGGCCCGACTTTTCCGTCACCGACGACACGCCCATCAATCTTTACAACCTGTGACATCAAATCCAAAAATGTGTGCTAAATTTTTTTTTTTTTACATGGATTCATCTATTCACTGCATTTAAGACCCGCGATAGTCGAAACATAGCTCTGTAAACTTAGAGAAACCCCGTTTTTTGTTATATTTTTTTTTAACCCTATAGTCCTATTGAAGTATTATCGAGGCACTTACCGGAGTGAGTTCTCCCATGGTTCCTGTTGTCCATACCTGCATGGCATACCATTCAATTCACCCCATTATTTATGAGCGTAAAGCAGACGAAAATATACACAGAGATCTTAATCTCTGTGTATCAAGTACACAAACTCCAAAGCGACCCAAAATCCAGATGATATATTTTACCATATTTCTCTCGTGATAAGATAATTTTATTTTTCAAGGGTAATTTTCTAGAGATAAAGTTATCATATGCCAAGTCAAGTATTCTTGAGGATAAAACACCTCATCTGCAGTATGGAACTCAGAAAGGCTGATTCGACGCTCCTCTAAGATGAACTTCTCTTGCACTACGAGCTCCATTACCTGCAAACACATAAATAACAAACAGGTCATACCATTCCCCGACCAACACATAACTGCAAATCTATATTTCTTTGCTGAAATTGAATATTCACGTCGTTCGCAGTTTGCGTAAATTCTCAAGTTACTCGTATTTCCGTAAATAGGTCATCGAACAGAAAAGAAATAGGGATTGCTAATGGAGTAAGATTTAAGTATTCGTGAACGTACAGTTGCTCGGGTAATTCCGGGAAGACAGTAATCAGCATGAGGTGTCAAAACGCGGCCCTTCTTCACTAAAAACTGCATTGTAAAAAATAAAATTAAATAAAGTCGGAGTTGGTGAAAATAAATTTACGCAGCAATATACCGACCTAGTCAGATAAAATAACCATACAGTGTCATGATGTTTAATAAAATGTTAGATGAAAGGACTCGGCGTAATAAGCTTACAATGTTTGTAGCGTTTGTTTCTGAAACATAACCATCCTTGTCGAGCATAATTGCATCACCGGCTTGTGCATTATTACCCTCAACCTAAGTAAGACCAAAGAGCTCAGGAATATTGACTTTCTTACGATTTTGAACGCATGTGGACTGAGTTGGACTAAAGTTTTCATGGTAGAGTATATTACAGGCACATGTAACTTATAAGAATGATATTTAGAATTTGAATTTGAAAAATCACATCCTTGGCCTAGTAGCATACAATCAAGAAGATAATAATACCTTTGCAAGAATATTATTCAGCAGGTTATTGTGATGAATCTTCGAATCCAGATTCTGGTAATAGAAAAATGACAGGAAAAACTGAAGTCAATGTGACATGAACAAGGTTTTTTTTGTTTTTTTTTTTTTTTTCAGGGAAAAAAAACATGCATTTGAACGATAGGGTGTAGCGATACTCACATTTGGTGAATTACGACGTGTGGTAGCGGTTACTAGCATTATGCCACGTGTATTATCATACACAGGAGGTTTCCACTCTGGAAGCACTGCATAGTTTGATAATATATATAAAATGATACAAGGATAGATAGAAAGGCAATGCATTTACGATGTTGCCTATTCATAGAATTGAAATCCCAATTTTCAATAAATAACAAAAACAAAATCACTTTTAAACTCGCACCACTTTCTTCAATAACAATCAAGACTAATGTTTATAAAACATCATCCTTCTTTTTAAATATCTTACAAAAATTACACGAATATAGAAAAACCTTCATTCCATGATTTAACGAATTTGATTTCCTACTTTCCTTCAATAACAATAAGAAAAACATCTAGAGACCAACAAGAGGACTTGAAAATTATAGATTTAATAAGAGATGGAAATTTGCAAATCAAGATCAGAGAAAAGGAAAATAAAACACTATTTACCGATTAATGTGCAACCGTAGAGATTGAACTCAGGGCTCATTCCGGAAGTAACCTGACACACAGATGTTCATCACTTTTGATAAGAAATACATTGCCTAATTCCAAATAGTTAATGTAGTAAAGTTAGCCGAGTGGTTCTATTACGGTGAAAAATCCTGAGAAAGGGTTAGGAAAACAGTGTAAATAACCTTTCAACATACCTTCTTTCCACGAGTAAGACTTAGACGAATGTGAGAGTTATTAAACATTCCATTTTGAATAAGAGTTTTGAAGATGGCTTCTTTGACCTGCCATTTACAATGTGTAGCAGAATGAGAAAAACCAGTCTGATAAAATATGATATCACTGATCCTAACCTATATCTAACTAACTCAGTGTCACATATTAAGCTGTCTAACTTACAAGGAACTGTGGAGAAAGTTCTTCGTAACAAGCCCAATGTAAATTTACGTAAAAAATAGAAACTCTTATTCTCTTACCTCTTCACGAGTAGGCACATTGCTGAAAGCCAAAGCCTTTGCTGAGTCAAACATCCTGAAACAAAAAATCCATTCAGGGCATTATTACATCATGGTAAATAATATTTACTGCTGGTCGGAATTTAAAACTTCCTATGTCATTCGACAGTGAAGAATGTTAAAATCACTAGAATATTTAATAATACCAGATAAATGTTTAAAAGATCCGATTTTAGGAAATAAATATCTCCAGAAAAACCATTACACATAACATAGCAGTAAAGCATTAATTTGTATTAAAGCTCCAGTTTTACCCGACCTGTCCAAATGCTCTTCAAGCTTAAAAATCTTCCTGTTATAAACTCGGAGCCCTTCCCAAACCGAATCTCCTCCTTGTACAACAGAGTCGAACACTGAAACCTTTACGCAGCCAGATATTAGATCTTACAGCTTTGTTTCAACTTCTAATCACAAAACGAGTCATCTTAAGTCATACCTAGTCATACCTTTGCACTGTCCCTCGGCAAGATCTCATCACCTACCCAAACAAGTAGCTTCGCATTGGCAGGGACTGGAAGATCTGGGGGAGGTAATGGGGATTTCAGAAGGTGTGATTTTTGCTTGCAATAACGCCGAAGCAAATTGTAGAGAGGTAAGCTTTGCTCCGCTATCTCGTACAGAGACATTGGAAATGGCTGATGAAATGGAGAGCATTTATTACAGTGATTCTCTTTTTATTCAACAAAGACAGTCAATAACACTTATCAAGCCACAATATAGATAGCACGAGAATACTCGACAGAATTAGTGCTTAACTGAACAAGAATTACAAGAGAAACTACATACCGCGGGGTACTTTCTTGGTGGTTTGAAACAGGTTGATTTATTTACGCTTTCATACCACCAAGGAGCCCAAATTCCATCTATTGCTTTTGGACCAGCTTCCCATCTGTACAAGTGTAGATATGGAATTATACGTGATAAACGTTTCGTCTTACTAGAGTAGCTATAAAAGATAAAAATGATGTCTACTGAAAAACAAAATATTGCGTCACATTGGTGAATACACCAATCATTAGCAAAAAAAAAAAAAAAAAAAAAAGAAGATTTTTGGAAATGTTAACATTATAGCTTTCGGGTAATGGCAGGGAAAAAAAAAACATTATAGCGAAAGCACAGGATATATATGTCTGATACGAACTACACTGTGACTAATTATAAATACCAAGAACTATTCTTATAAGTGTTAGACATTAAGCAGACTAAACGACATTGACCGAGGATAAGAGTAGCGAGCAAAATAAAATAACTCAAATTATGTTATAAGCTCATTTCCATGAGCAGACCACTCGTCAATCCTTGATAGATTTAACAAAAAAAAAAAAATTACAAATTATAAATTACTTACTCAAGCATTGTGGGTTGAAACGGAATGTCCAGATCTTCACAAAGGCCCCGCAATGTAGCCTGCATTGAAGAAGATAAAATGACCAAACAAGCCTTAATAGATCCAAATTAAATGTTGAAGACTCTTCATTTGAAATTCACATTTCAAAGAACAGTCATACCTCCGGGTTTTGTCGAAGTTCCGATGCATCGATTACCGGTGGCGGTTTTCCCAGAGCTAGAAGCTCACCATAAATGGTGACCAGATTAGCAAAACCCAACTCAAGAAAGGACGGAGGAACCACCTTTTCAAAGGATGGCTGACCGCATATATCAAATCAACAAGTCAGTGAGAACCTCTATCCAATGTGAATACTAAATTATCAGGTAAGCACAATAAAATGGGTAATTTTACAACGCTAGTTATAAGATATATTGAGTATGCAGTGACTAACCAAAATATCAAGTGGATTCCTTATCAATATGAAGTGCTTTCCTTTCTTCAGTAGATCGCTCGATAAACTAGGCAACCAGTGCTTTCCTATATGCTGCGAAGAAAAAAGGGCAAAAAAAACAAAAAAAAAGAATCAAAATCACACTAAAATGACTAAATACCGGAGATAAATAATGGAATTCGCCAATTTCCATGTTTCATTTTCTTCTTTACCTTACAAAATCTATACTTTTTTTGTCCCGGAGCATGAATGACCTCCTTTATAACCTTATTTCCATCAGCTTCCTGTTAGACACAGATGTTGGAGACAAGCATGGATAATGAGTTCAACGTATCAATAAGCATTATCAATAAAATCGTTTTTTTTTTAATAAAAAAAAAAAAAAAACTTTATAGAATTCTAATTGTTTAGTCCTAATCTATGGTTAGGGAACAAAAACAGAAAGATGGTGACTTTCAGTCACATACCAGTTTGGACAGTACTTCTTCCCTATAAGGCCGATCAAGACCCGTCTCACGAAGAAAATTCGCATACAGTGGTTCGTCGAGCACTTCCATGTCATCCCTCTGAGTGAGTGAAATTCATAAAAATTGAATAAAAAATAAACAGAAACCCGAATTTTATACTGAACTGTTAGAATATTCTTTCAAAGGGAACAAGGAGCTCATAAGCTTGTTCGAGCTTTAAGACTATTGCAAACAGACTTTCAATAAAAGAAAAAGAACATGCAAAACCCTACGTAAAGAAGCACAGATCTTACGAATCCCTAAATGTTGTAAAGCCATCAGATTGTGAGAGCAAATCAAGAAAGTTGGAAGCGAGACCTGAGCGAAAGAGTACATGAGACAGGTACTGAGTGACCTCGGAGGAGACCAGGCATGAATGACCTCCACTTCTCCTTCCTCTTCCCTCGTTTTCTCCGCCATTTTCGACCAAACTATGATCTGATCGTATTGTCACTCAGTCACCTTCGAAGAGCAAATGACTCTGCGATCTCTTTTACCTTCCTTTCTTTCTTTCTTAATTTGGTGAGCGTCTCTGAAATTGTTGATTAAAAAAATACATAGATGTAGCTTCGGAGAACTAAAAGAGCCTAAAGTCAGCTAGCGATTCTAAACTTCGATTATCGATACTAAACAAACTACCATAAATAAATAATAAATGATAAAATTATACACGTGCAAACAATTAGTCATGTCCTGATTTTGCTGACGTTTTTGGTTTTGGCTGTATGTGAAATTCTGAATTAAGTCGTCGCCAAATAAGCTAAAATATCGGCTTAAAATATATATAAAATGGGATCCGCATGCAACAATGAAAGATGTTATTCCAATTACATATGCACGATGCGATCACTTCTAAAGAAGAAGAAAAAAAAATTGAAATTAGGGGTTGACTTTAGCCATTCACTACCAAATCCCAAAGAAAAATGAACATTGTTGAAGTTTAGAAAGATAATCGGAGAAGAGAGAGAGTGTAATAAATACATGTGTAAAACTACTTCTAGGAAAAAAAGAACAATAAATATACACAGAGAGCAAGACATCGGAAATAACATGAGAAATAAATGTGACAATTTCCCATGAGGAATGAGTTCCAATGAGAGGATTTCTGAGGCAAGCTCGACACGGAAGGACGAGCTGACGAGCTCGACGCGGAAAGGCGATCTGACGAGCTCGATTTCAACACTCCCCCTCAAGCTTGACTGTATATGTTGAGGAGGTCAAGCTTGCTACATAGCTCGGAAAAAGTTGCTCGCGGAAGGGCTTTGGTGAGAATGTCGGTGAGCTGATGACCTGACGGAATGTACTCCATATCGATTATTTTTTCTTCAATCTTTTCACTGATGAAGTATCGGTCGATCTCGATATGTTTTGTTCTGTCATGATGGACTGGATTTTTGGCTATGCTGAGAGCAGCTTGATTATCGCAAAAAAGCTTGATTGGACCTTCGGTGATGATCTTGAGGTCGTCGAGAACTCTCTTCAGCCAGATGCCTTCACATACTCCGCTTGCTAAAGACCTGAGCTCGGCTTCAGCGCTACTCCTTGAGACAACAGATTGCTTCTTGTTTCGCCATGTAATGTTGCGAATTTTCTCGCACACGCAAGTGCACGTGGTCGCAATAGTAATAAACGTAAGAACGAGTCGATCCCACGAGGACTAGCTAAATTGAAGATTCAAGATTCACAAGTTTGAATGAGAACCCAAAAATAATGATAGAAGGTTTGTCACAAAATTATCTAGCAAGTAAATAAAATAAACAACAAAACTAAAGAACGGTTTTACAATTATGAAGACGGATGACTATGGTTTCACGAGTTCAATCTACGGTTCGGATTCACGGAAATTACGCACGATTATTGTTGTTCATATATTACTACTCGTACTCACGCTAATCGTATCACTAAATCTCTCTCGAGCATCTAGCAACCTAAACTCAATGCCGGAGTTTTATCTCTCGATCTCAACTCCTAAAAAGCACGACAAGCATTCACAACAAGAGTACACACACGAGTCTAAAACAGCCTAGCTATCTCTAGCCTAGGAATGTATTTTAGTAATCCAAAACAAAAGCACAACAATCTAATCTTTCTCAAGCATTAGATCGAACACATATCATGCATAAGGTAGCTAATCTCATACAAGGCATTAAACATGGAATTGAACTAAGCAACATGACAAGAACAACAACAATAAAATCAATCTATTTAGGAATCCATAACCGTCAAGAACTCGCTACACCATAGCTCTATGGAGGCTTAGTTCATGGTGATACAAAGAACAAAGCAAACATAAATCAAGAACAATGAAACCAACATAATCTTCATAAATAAATGGAGTTCAAGAGATAGAGGAATAGGATAAAACTATGGTGGTGGTGGCTGGACGAATTCCGGCGAGATGGCACTCCGACCTCCTTCTTCTCCAAAGCAAAACCAAGAAACTCTAAGAAAACATGAAGAGAAAAGAAAATTACTCTCTCTCAAAGATGAGAGATGAGATCCTCAAACCCTAGCATTTGTGTTTTTAAGGCTGAATGGGGTCATTTTCGGAGCCATCTGGACCTTTCATTTTGATCCGATGGCCAAAATTCGCTCAGAAACGCAACATTGGAAAAAGCTGATTTTTGGACCGCGCGGCGCGCCCTTATGTCTGCGCGGCACGCAAACCATTTTTTCGGCTTCGCGCGGTCCGCGCGTACGACTCTGGAGGCGAAAACGGCGAAATTTTCGTCCGCGCGGCGCGCGCTTCCTGCTCGCTGCACACCGTTTTTTAAACAGTCGTAACTCCTAGCTCCGACGTCCGATTTATGAAAATAAACATGCGTTGGAAAGCTAAGAGAGAGCTCTATCTAATTATGGAAGTGGATCATCCAAAATCATCATTTAAAAATCCCAAAATCCTGCGGAAGAGGACGTCGTTCCTTGTTTCGCTCCAAGTTTTCCAAATGTGTATGAATCTCCTTGAAATTGTTCGGAATCGTCACATGTTGCGCTAATAACCTCCTCAAGACCCAATTGACCTCTTAAACCTGAGAATCACTCATAAACACACAAAAATATCAAAAACACTTGAGGACTCGTTAGTTTTTAGTCCAGGAAATAGGAGTTTTATGCGTAATAAACGCACTCATCAAATGCCCCCAAACTTAAACCGTTACTTGTCTTCAAGTAACAAAAAGAACAAAATCACACAAAATAAGTTATCTAAACAAAACGGGTAAAACTTAGCACTTGCAATACTCAACCAACTCGTGTTTGCCTCAATTAAAATCTATAGACTTACATAAACCCGGAAACCCACAATTTTAATGTTCAAACCAACTACCAAATGAGATAGAAATCATATGAGCTCATGTTACCTTAGACCGTTTGCAATGCTTACCCGTCTCGTGAGCTTTCGGGCACCAAGTCTCGTAGCCTTTCCAACCTCCATCGAGAGAACATAAAAATCGAAAATGAATAGGAATTTGTTTCAATTTGACACACCCATATGCCCCCTCTTCTCCCTTGATCTCCACTAATGTGCACACATCATATCTAGCTCGTCAATGAGGTCTTAAAAGGCTTGTAATGTTCAAGGTAAGGTCAAAGGTATGGAAAGAAAATTTTAGTGGCTCAAACATCAACTTTAGCGACTCAAATCTCACCCAAAAATACAACCCTCACATGAAGTTCACTCACTCACCCATCCCTACGTTCTTGGCATCAAATTTTGGCCAACGAGCACGTTTTACTTAGTGTTTTTATTTCCCGTGTTTTCCCCCCAAACTTCGAGTCAACAACAACAAACGACAAGTCTCTAAAACAAAAACATAGAACACCACGCCAAAATAAAAATATATAAATAAACACTTTTTTTTTTAATTTTTTAATTTTTTTTAATTTTTTTTTCTTCTATTTTTTTCAGTTTTTTTTTCGGTGCATAACAATATAAATAATCACCGGCGTGGTGTGTCTAGTGGACAATACAACACGTAGAGACTAGTCGTAGAACATGTCATAAAATAGAAAAAATTCACTCATGTCACTCAAGAGTCGCTAAAGTCAATGAGGTTCTTTGTGGGATTTTCAAATCATCGGCTCGGCTTTTTCTGACTAAGTATCGAGAATGGATAGTGTTTGGCCTTTTATGAGTGGGTTCTAAAAGATAAACAATTATGGGTTGGCTTTTTTGGCTTGACAGGCTATACCTAATGCCTAAATCATCCTCGCTAGATCAATGTGCACTTAATTTCGCTTCGATTAGAGATCGGAGAGGGTTCTAGTGTGTTCGGTGTTCTCTTTCAAACGATCGGCTAGACTACTCCTCAAAGTTTCTTAAGCTTCGAGACATGCATTATTTGGGTCTAGTATGGCAACACAAACTCAACAAGCTTCTTTCACAAAAGGTAGTT
The DNA here is from genome assembly GCF_054948205.1 of Urtica dioica subsp. dioica. Classification (NCBI taxonomy): domain Eukaryota; kingdom Viridiplantae; phylum Streptophyta; class Magnoliopsida; order Rosales; family Urticaceae; genus Urtica; species Urtica dioica. The sequence goes on from NC_142766.1 coordinate 20,598,153, forward strand.
CATGGGTTGGATTCCAAACTCTAAGGCTTAAGATTATCAACATCCTTGGCAAACACATATGAATCAATTAAAGCAAGCACGCACTTAGTTCTACCTAAACACACAAAACAAAACTAAAAACAAGCAACCTAATAATATACAAAAGTTCCCGCAAGTCAAGAAAAAATTCCCCCCAAACTTAGGATGCTACATTGTCCTCAATGTAGACTTGAAAAACGGGGAAAAAAGACTTACCTTGCGGGGGTGGTGATCGCCCCTACTCGTGACCTTTTTACTTAACGTGGAGGATCTTCTTTTTCCTCATCTTCCAATTTCGCTCGGGAGGCCTCGTCCATTGATTGACCCATGTAGGAATAAGCAAGATAGCATGATGGTTCTCCGAGTGTGGATAACTCGGCGGCTGTGGAGGCATCGGATCGCGCCTTTTCTTTCTCCATGGAGGTGGTGATGGGCTCCTCTTTTTCCTCCACGACGGTGTCTTCCTTCGTCTCCAAGGAGGTGGTGGAGGTGGACGAATGGGGTCGATGAAGATTGTCACGGATTTGTTCATGCTTGGCGCAATGAGGCACATGGGTTGGCCCTCATTTGTGGTAGTTTCTCCGTGTTTTCTTGCCACCGAAATTAACAAGCGCCGAGGAATTTTCAGATTCCAAGGAAGGTCTCCTTGAGAGAGCTTGAAGCTTGTGGCATGAAGGACGGGGAGACCATGCTTCTCAAGTGTCGGTGATAAAGTCACAACATCAAGGAGACGTTGTGGGCATATCTCCTTTGTGAGAGATATGATTGGCGGTGGTGAAGTGGGCGGTGGGTTTGTCGGTGAAGGATCCGCCTTGCTCTCTTCGTCTTCACCTAGAGTGTCCATCTCCTCCTCCTCGTCTTCCTCGAAGGCAACCATGAGGCTTTTCTTCTCCACGAAGCTTGATATGGCTTCCTCTTGTTGAGCAATGAAGATTTCTTGGCTTGCAATGAAAGCCTCTTGCCTATTTGAGAGCGCGGACATCCAATCAATCCCGGCTTGCAACAACGCTCTAACTTTGGAGTTGTTGTCTTGAGGAGGAGGGGAGTAGTGAGGGTAGTCATATGAGTAATTGTGTTGACTATCCCATTTCTCCATGTAGTGGTACTCCGAGTATTGGTGTTGGAGCTCATGTTGCTGTGGCGGTGGGGCGTAGTATTGTTGATGATATTGTGGCGCTCCCCATGCATTGCACGATTGATCATCCCATGCTTCCGTGTAGTGGTGCTCATTCTCCGGCGTTTGGTACGTCGGCCAATTGTAATTCATCGTTGGTTGTCGCAAGGGCCCATGAAATAAGAGAATGAACACACGTTAGAAAAAAAAATAAAAATAAAGAGTTCAAATAGAAACTTATGAGTTGAATCTCAATTTAAAACTAGTCCCCGGCAACGGCGCCAAAAACTTGTTGCGAATTTTCTCGCACACGCAAGTGCACGTGGTCGCAATAGTAATAAATCGTAAGAACGAGTCGATCCCACGATGACTAGCTAAATTGAAGATTCAAGATTCACAAGTTTGAATGAGAACCCAAAAATAATGATAGAAGGTTTGTCACAAAATTATCTAGCAAGTAAATAAAATAAACAACAAAACTAAAGAACGGTTTTACAATTATGAAGACGGAGGACTATGGTTTCACGAGTTCAATCTACGGTTCGGATTCACGGAAATTACGCACGATTATTGTTGTTCATATATTACTACTCGTACTCACGCTAATCGTATCACTAAATCTCTCTCGAGCATCTAGCAACCTAAACTCAATGCCGGAGTTTTATCTCTCGATCTCAACTCCTAAAAAGCACGACAAGCATTCACAACAAGAGTACACACACGAGTCTAAAACAGCCTAGCTATCTCTAGCCTAGGAATGTATTTTAGTAATCCAAAACAAAAGCACAACAATCTAATCTTTCTCAAGCATTAGATCGAACACATATCATGCATAAGGTAGCTAATCTCATACAATGCATTAAACATGGAATTGAACTAAGCAACATGACAAGAACAACAACAATAAAATCAATCTATTTAGGAATCCATAACCGTCAAGAACTCGCTACACCATAGCCCTATGGAGGCTTAGTTCATGGTGATACAAATAACAAAGCAAACATAAATCAAGAACAATGAAACCAACATAATCTTCATAAATAAATGGAGTTCAAGAGATAGAGGAATAGGATAAAACTATGGTGGTGGTGGCTGGACGAATTCCGGCGAGATGGCACTCCGACCTCCTTCTTCTCCAAAGCAAAACCAAGAAACTCTAAGAAAACATGAAGAGAAAAGAAAATTACTCTCTCAAAGATGAGAGATGAGATCCTCAAACCCTAGCATTTGTGTTTTTAAGGCTGAATGAGGTCATTTTCGGAGCCATCTGGACCTTTCATTTTGATCCGATGGCCAAAATTCGCTCAGAAACGCAACATTGGAAAAAGCTGATTTTTGGACCGCGCGGCGCGCCCTTATGTCTGCGCGGCGCGCAGACCATTTTTTCGGCTTCGCGCGGTCCGCGCGTACGACTCTGGAGGTGAAAACGGCGAAATTTTAGTCCGCGCACCGCGCGCTTCCTGCTCGCTGCACACCGTTTTTTAAACGGTCGTAACTCCTAGCTCCGACGTCCGATTTCTGAAAATAAACATGAGTTGGAAAGCTAAGAGAGAGCTCTATCTAATTCTGGAAGTGGATCATCCAAAATCATCATTTAAAAATCCCAAAATCCTGCGGAAGAGGACGTCGTTCCTTGTTTCGCTCCAAGTTTTCCAAATGTGTATGAATCTCCTTGAAATTGTTCGGAATCGTCACATGTTGCGCTAATAACCTCCTCAAGACCCAATTGACCTCTTAAACCTGAGAATCACTCATAAACACACAAAAACTATCAAAAACACTTGAGGACTCGTTAGTTTTTAGTCCGGGAAATAGGAGTTTTACGCGTAATAAACGCACTCATCATGTAACAAGATTTCTCCTGACGTATGTGCACATGCCTGAAGTTGATCGTCTGTCTGGAACATGTCCGGCCCAGTCTGCATCTGTGAACACTTCGACACCTCGACTTCGTCTTTTCTTAAAGGAGAGACCAGTCCCCGGGGCAGCTTTGAGGTATTGGAGAATCCTCATAACTGCGTCCATGTGAGTTGTCGAAGGATTACTCATGAATCGACTTACCATACTCACTACGAATCCAATATCTGGTCTCGTGTGAGTTAGGTAGATGAGTTTTCCTAGGAGCTGCTGAAATCTTTCTTTGTCGGTGGCGGCCTCGTTGGTGCGAGCTAGAAGTTTCACATTGGCATCCATCGGAGTGTCAACTGGTTTGCAGCCAAGCATGCCAGTTTCTTTGAGGAGATCCAACGTGTACTTGCGCTGGGAAACAGAGATGTCATTTTCTGATCGAGCTACCTCCATGCCGAGGAAGTATCGTAGGCTGCCGAGGTCCTTGACTTCGAACTCAGATGACAAAGTTTGCTTCAGCCTCCTGATCTCTTCCAGGTCGTCTCCGGTGATGACTATATCGTCCACATACACACTAAGAATGGTGTGCTTGCCTTGTGTGGAGATTTTTGAGAAGAGTGTTGGATCTGCTTGACTCTGCTCGTAGTCACAACGTTTGAGCACGTTGGTGAATTTTCCGAACAATGCTCGAGGAGACTGTTTTAGTCCATATAGTGACTTCTTGAGTTTGCAGACTTTGTTGGCTCCTTGATCTTTGTCAAATCCTGGTGGGAGTTGCATGTAGACTTCCTCTTCCAGTTCGCCGTTTAGAAAAGCATTCTTCACATCGAGCTGGATGAGAGGCCAATCTAAGTTGGCTGCTAGTGAAAGGAGAATTCTGATGGTATTGAACTTTGCAACTGGAGCGAAAGTTTCTTGATAGTCAATGCCATACGCCTGCGTATACCCTTTCGCGACAAGTCGAGCTTTGTATCTCTCCACTGTCCCATCTGGATTGTGTTTGATGGTGAAGAGCCATCTACATCCAACAGTTCGCTTGTCTGGTGGTAGCTCGACGATATCTCACGTATCATTCTTTTCGAGGGCTTGGATCTCAACATGACTTGCGTCTCGCCACTCGGAACTTTTCCTTCATCTAACTTCGCCACATAGGCTTGGTAGCTCGTAGATAAATTTACATAGTACACGTAGTCTGTCATCCTGTATTGAGCACACGACCGAGGAGATTTTCTCAATGCAATGGGTAAGTCTGAAGATTCGATGTTACCTTGTTCAATAGTGTCGTGGTTCAGGTTCGGAGAGACAACTTGGTCGCGAGCTTGTACCGGACTCTGGGTGATATTCAGTTCGCATGGAGAGGGTTTAGAGGATTGCGAGCTGGGAATTTCTTGAACAGGTGAAGTCGGCGAGCTAGGAATTTCTGGAACATGTGAGGTCGGATTTTGAGACGAGCTGGGCGAGCTGGGAATTTCTAGAACAGGCGAGGTCGGATTTTGAGGCGAGCTGAATTCTGGGTTTATGATGAGCCAATTTGGGAAGTCATTTTCGTCATTCTCCCCCTGACGAGCTGAATTGGCGAAGTAAGGACTGAACTCATGAAAAGATACATCCATTGAGACTATGAATTTTTGTGATCTGGGTTCATAGCATTTGTAGCCTTTCTGGGTTGCTGAATAGCCAAGGAAGATGCATTTGAGCGATTTTGGTTCAAGTTTACCTTGGCCATAAGAATGGGTGAAGGCTGAACAGCCGAACACTTTCGCAAGTAGGGTTGAGATGAGTCGACAGTGAGGGTATGTCTCTAGAAGGACTTGAGATTGGATTTTATATCCAAGGACACGAGATGGCATTCTGTTTATGAGGTAGGTGGCTGTGAGGACAGCTTCTCCCCAAAAATGAGATGAGACGTTTGAGGAGAACATGATGGCTCGAGTGACCTCGAGAATGTGGCGATTTTTCCGCTCGGCTACCCCATTTTGTTGCGGGGTATGAACGCACGAGCTGGAGTGAATTATGCCATGTGTTTTGAAGAAATCGCCGAGCTCAGAATTAAAGTAATCTCGAGCGTTGTCAGTGTGGATAATTTGAATGGATGTGTCGAACTGTGTTTGGATCATTTTGTGAAATGTTTTGAATAGATTGGATGTTTTAGATTTTTGTTTCATCATGTATATCCAACTGAGTCTAGTGTGGTCGTCAACAAAGGGAAGGAACCATCGAACTCAAGTGATATTGGGAACTTTTGAGGGCCCCCATATATCACTGTGAATTGTGGCAAAAGGACGAGATGGTTTGTACGAGGTGGGGTGATACGAGCTTCGAGAATGTTTGGCGAACTCACACATGTCACACTGAATGGAATTGATATTTTTATTGATAAACAAAGAAGGAAACATTCTTTTGAGATACATGAAATTTGGATGCCCTAGTCTAAGGTGATTGAGCATAATCTCTTTGTACTGGGGTGAATGTTGGGCGAGCTGACACATGGCGGGCTGATCTGGCTTGATGACATAGAGTCCGGTACTCAGCTCGGCATTACCAATCTGTCTCCTCGTGACCTGTTCCTGAAACACACATGAACTTCCATAAAAAATAGTTCGGCACTTAGAGTCTTGGTTGATCTTATGGACAGATAAGAGATTGCATTGTAGTTGAGGCACAAAGAACACCGAGTCTAGCCTCATGGACTTCGTCAAGACAACGGTGCCAATACCAGTGACTTGAGTTTTGGCTCCGTTGGCGATGATGACTGATATGCTTTTATTGCAAGCGGAGTAAGTTGTGAATAGATTTCGATTACCAGTCATGTGATCAGTGGCACCGGAGTCGACAATCCATGCTGTGAGATTCTCTGAACTTACATTGAGGGCTCTAGGAGAGTTACCTAGAGGGCCAATGCCCGAGTGCTCTCCACTGAGTTGGACTTGTTGAAGAAGCTTCTGGAGAATAGTGAGCTGGTCGTTGCTGAAGGGAGAAGAGTCTGAGGTCGAGGTCGAGGCAGCGTACGAGGTGGATACTAAGTTTCCGATTGAGTTAGGATCCTTAGTATCTTGGGTAGACTTCGAGCTCAGTGGTTTCCCATGCAGCTTCCAGCAGGTTTCTCGGAGGTGTCAAGGTCGTCTGCAATGATCGCAGTAGGGGCGAGGTTTGCGAGGTCTCTCTGTTGAGACGCGGGCTGCAAGTACTTCGTCTCCATGCGTGGTGAGGGCGGATGAGCCCGGAAGTGAGCTCGATTTGATAACTCCCAGCATGAGTTTCCTCCTGCTTTCCTCGTGTCTGACCGCGGAGAAGGCTTCACGGAGAGATGGTAGTGGTTTTGTACTAAGTATCCGACCTCTGATCTCATCAAGGTCTTGGTTGAGGCCGGATAGTATAAACACACGTTTGGTCTCCACTATCCTGCGGTAGATTTTTGAGTCTACGGAGCTGGTCCACTGGTGCTGTTCGTAGAGGTCGATCTTCTGCCATAGATGTGTGAGCGAGCTGAAGAACTGAGTAACAGACATCTCTCCTTGACGTAGGTCGTGGAGAGTGTTCTCAGTTTCAAACAGCTCGGACATATCTTCTGAGTTGGAGAAGATTTCTCTAGCTGCTTGCCAGATTTCTGCTGCCGTTCGGTAAAGGAGGAAAGTTTCTCCGATTTCGGGGAGCATAGAGTTTATGAGCCAGGACATCACCATGCTGTTTTCGGCCTTCCAACTTTTGAATGTTGGATCTTCGATCACAGGAGATGTGGTCACGCCTGTGAGGTAGTCATCTTTACCTCGTCCCGATATGAACATGAGCACAAATTGGGACCACTGTAGGAAGTTGTGGCCATTGAGTTTGTGGCTCGTGATATGTTGGGAGAAGGATTCAGATTGTGACTGAGTGGGCGTGGTCTGAGCGGTGTTCATGATGGTTGATTTTCCCTGCTCTGATACCATGTTGAAGTTTAGAGAGAGAAGATAAAGAAAGAGAATCGGAGAAGAGAGAGAGTAATAAATACATGTGTAAAAACTACTAGAAAAAAAAGAATAATAAATATACACAGAGAGCAAGACATCGGAAATAACATGAGAAATAAATGTGACAATTTCCCATGAGGAATGAGTTCCGAGGGGAGGACTTCTGAGGCAAGCTCGACGCGGAAGGGCGAGCTGACGAGCTCGACGCGGAAGGGCAATCTAACGAGCTCGATTTCAACAAACATTAATTCGACATTCCGCAGAACAGATAATGATAATTCTATATTAATAAATGACACTTCAAATACAACGGTCGTTTTTAAATATATTTATCATTGAGGTTTTAGTGACTGAAATAGTATACCAAAAAAAAAAAAAAAAACAGCGAAGGAAACACAAAAATCTCATTGGTTTGAGATAATGAATAGCCGTACGTCCGACCTTTTGTACGAATGCATATAAGGAAGCAGATTTGTGGGTTTGACCGTTTCAGTTATGTCTGTGACGGCAAGGCTAGCCTGGTCTATCAGAGCAAGAAAGCTGTTGAACGTGTCGACATTGCGAATAACCGATGCTAAAATCGCCATAGGTCCTTTTCTTGAACCGAATCTCGAAGCAAAAAACCTGTCTCCATTGTCATTGCCGGTATCTTGATCGGCAACACTGAAATCGCCGCTCGGCTTATCGGGATGAGATATCGTGTGGTTTAACAGAGTTTGGAGTACTCGAACGAGGTGTGGGAGGCATAGCGGATCGTATATAACATCTGCTCCCAAACTGTAAAATGAGAAAGAAAGAAACAAGTTAAGAAGATATTTTGAAGACAAATCAACCTCAGCTGATTTTAAATCGCCATTGTGTACTCACATTATGTCCGGCTTAAAGCTGCGAAGTTGTTCTTCGGTTGCAGATTCCCAAGGAAGATTAACACACTTCACCTGAGATCGACAATCGAATAAGATTATTTATGATTTTTCGCGCCACGTACCTCTACAATTTGACACTTAATTTCTTCGCTTTGCGATCCTAAACTCACCTTATTTTTTGGGTCTCCTGTAGTTTTATGCTTGTCAACTTCAACAATCAAGCCATTCAACTCCAAATTGAGTCTCATGTTTGCTAGAGTTAACAAGTCACCGTCGCTTAATATCACCTATATCAAACACACACACACACATAAAGAAAGATGCAAATTAAAAAGAGGATTAAGACAAACAGTCCTGACAAAAAAATAAACAAAAATAGAACCCAATGCACCACTTTCTGCCTATTAATTCAACAACTCTCGATCCGCATTTGAGTTTAGACAAATGATCATGTCACTGTGACACAACAAATCTTATACTAGTACACTTCAAAACAGAATGCCCATACCTCAGAGGCTTTCACATGGGCAAGACAAATACCAACCAATCCCACTCCTGACCCAACCTGTTTTAGTTTGCGATCAATAATCCAATTAAAACACACGACAGGAAATGGAATCGAGATATGAAAAGATAAGTATAGCTACGGAAAACATGATAAAGAAAATAGATGGAAAATATATTTTGTAATATTGCAGACAAATTCTATGTTGCACTGTGCTACCTCAAAACACGATTTATTAGAAAATAATTCTGGGAATGAAAGTATGAACTCTGATAAGTAGAGACTCGATGGCCAAACTGAACACCTAAACAGAACAAACAAAGCATCTAATTAGCTCTTATGAAGATTAGACAACGTCAATCAGTTACAGGTTGCAATGGATCACAGAAGGAATCTCTGAGATAATAAAAAAAATCTCCGTCATGATCAAATACAACAATCTAAATACCAAATTGGTGCTTCAATGTCAAATTAAAAAAAAAAAAAATCGATCTAAAAACTCGTACCCGGTATCTCCTTCGAGCATGTTAAGAGAACACTGGAGTGGTATCACTAGTTTACTGGACTTTGGACAGCTCACGAATTCAGAACATTCTTCAAAACAAAAGCAATGAGAATAAAAATGAACGTCGACAATAGAAAGAAGAATATAGAAAACGAATCACAGACTTCTCATGAATCAGTACTCTTACTTTTGGGAAAAAGAAATGAAACACATTTATTGACGCTTCTAGTTTTCTTTCCCCCAAAATCATCCTAAACACAAAATCATCAAAACTCCATTATCTAAAAGTCAACAATAAAAAAAAAAACTGAATTTCAAACAATTATACCTTCAAACAACTCATGTAATGAGCATAACGTTCGTAAATTTCATCTAAAACAGTGCAAGAGCTTGATTCAGCTTCACCAATGAGCTTCTTAAGAAATTTCTTCAAATAAGGCTCGTGAAATGTTCCAGTCTGCATCGACCATTAAACTAAACTAAGCTTACTGTTTGACAAATACCGAATCAACTAAAAAAACCTTGCTCGTGTATAGAGATAGATTAACTGTATACATTAACATTTGAGAAAATAGAAGGGCGTGGTATGCTTTACAGATTCGGTTATGCAATGGTCCCAAATGAACCTCTGTACTTTCTCCGTCAGCGAACCTTCACCACAAACCCTAGCATTATCAGAAGAAGAAAAAAAACGAATCAGTGGTTTGCGAAGACGAAGCGAAACGTAGAGAGCGAAGAAGAAACGCTGTCGAAGCGCGAGGGGAGTTACAGAGCCAACGCGACGAGTGAGTCGGTGGACTCCATGGCGAGGAAAGCTGAGAGTAATTGCAGCCATGGAGGGTTCGCCGGGTTGAGCTCTTGGTCCGCCATGATCGATCGATTGTTGAGGGTATGGTAGTGCTGGATTTAATGTCGTTTGAGAATATATCGTTTTACTATGATGATAACTTCTGTCGTTTTTAAATGTCATATGTCGTTTTACTATGATGATAATTGCTGTCGTTTTTTTTAATGTCATATGTCGTTTGAGAATATGTCGTTTTACTATGATGATAACTTCTGTCGTTTTTAAATGTCATATGTCGTTTTACTATGATGATAATTGCTGTCGTTTTTTTAAATGTCATATGTCGTTTGAGAATATATCGTTTTACAATGATGATAACTTCTGTCGTTTTTAAATGTCATATGTCGTTTTACTATGATGATAATTGCTGTCGTTTTTTTAAATGTCATATGTCGTTTGAGAATATATCGTTTTACTATGATGATAATTTCTGTCGTTTTTCAAATGTCATGTGTCGTTTAAGAATATAACTTCTGTCGTTTTTAAATGTCATTTGTCGTTTGAGAATATGTCGTTTTACTATGATGATAACTGTTGTCGTTTTTAAATTTCATATGTCGTTTAAGAATATATTGTTTTATTATGATGATAATTGCTGTCGTTTTTTTATAATATAGTAAAATTGGCAGTAGGGATGATAGGCTTCCGTTTCTCATAGACATGTAGTCTTCATTTAACAGTAATTTTACATCAGAAAGTGAATTGATTTTCATAAAAATTTAGAAAGAGAAATAATTGTTTATCGCTCCAAAAATGGGACAATCATGTTTATGTTTCATCAATATATGCTTCACATTCTAGTTATTCAATCTTGAACTTACAGAGAGTGTATTAAAAAATCTCACATGATATATCATTTATCTTCTTTAAGAAAGTCATGAGTTACTCAGATGAATCTCAGGACTTCTACATATGTTATGAACTAATAACGAAGTAATACTAATCTTGTTAGTAGGCATAGGATCAATTCGTTTGAAAATTTAAATCCTAACTATATTACTAGTTTATCACTTAAAATTATCTTTTCAGAATTTCTATGTAAAAGAAATAAGAGGAAAAATGTGTCATTTTGTGCTGTCTCTTGCATCTTATTAATCCAATAAGTAAAAATATCAAGTGACATCGAATGATCAAAAGAAAGGAAAACAAATTACACTAAAAAATTTGTATCTTTTATTTATTCCTAGAATTGCATTTAAAAAAAGGTAGCAAAATCCTTCTTATTTATTATTAAAAAAAATAATAAATAAATAAAGGGCGCTCTAGCGTACTAGCCTTTTTAAAACTTAAAATTGTGAAATAGCCAATGTTTTAGGAATATTTGATAACTAACCAATTTATGATGTAATAAGACCCAATTACCCTTATTTTTTCCCCTAATTTTTTTGCCAAAAATAAATTAAATTAAAATAATTTATCTACACCTCCCTCTCTCTCTCTCTCTCTCTCTCTCTCTCTCTCTCTCTCTCTCTCTCTCTCTCTCTCTCTCTCTTCGTTACATTTTTAGCCACAACGAATGTTGAAAAAAAAAACAGTATCGCAGTTAATAGTCGATAATAACTGTTAATAGGTTTCTATCAGAAACCTATTAACAGTTATTACCGAGTATTAGTTGACGCAGAAACCTATTATTAGTTATTAACGACTATTAACTGCGTTTTTTTTTAATGTTTTTAACCTTTATCCATAGCTAAAAAATGTGTGAGAGAGAGAGAGAGAAAGAGTGAACGTGAAAATAGAGAGAGAAAAAGTGTGTGTTTGTGAGATATCTGAGATTCCTAATAATTAGGGATTTTGAATAATAAATTAAATTTTATTAATTTCGAAAATAAATTATATTAGCTTATTAATAAAGGTAAAAATGGTATAAACAATGTGCCACATAAGCATAATGGCTAGAAATAAAAAAAAATCGGAAACGTATGACAAAATGAAATTCTTAAGTTTGAATAGGCTTAGTCAGTTACAAATCTCATAAATAAATAAATAACTCTTCTTATTTATTTTGTTTATTAGTTAATTTAATATACTGCGAGCCGGTGAGCTAATTTTAATTTAAAAACAAATTCATGTAATATATAATAGTATAATGATGTTAAGAAAATAATAAAAAGTTAGCTAAATCCTTCTTATTTATTTATATAAATAAAATAAAAAACCTTCTAAAATAAAAAATATATAAAAAAAAAACAATGTTTGCCTTTTTAAATCAAATTCATCCAATGAGTAATCATAGGTATATTTGATTTATACATTGCTCTCTTCATTCATTTCCTCAATTGGTAAATCCTTAAAACGACATGTAGCATGGGGTCTATAGATTATATCGCTTTCAAATACAACTTCTGTTTCTGAGCGTGCAAGGATTTCCACCCGAGTCCCTGCAAGGAAAATTTGTACTCTATTTCTTGCTTGTCAGTTGCCAAAGATTGCTTCATAATATGCGTGACTTTTATTTTTCATTCCACCAACAAGTTTCCCCGCAGATATTACAAATTTGCCCCACCAAGATAACATACCAATGGAATCATAATCCCAATAATCTAATCTTTCTCAGCCAAATGAGTCATAGCCCATACAAATTAAATCAGATAATTTTCATGGCCCTCAACTCAATCACATGATAAATTATTGGAAAAAACGGTCATAACTTTTCTTTTGGTCCCTTCCTACATTCCAAAGCAACCTCTCACTGTACCCAATACATGTAATAATACATTATTATTATTATTATTATTATTATTTGTTTGGACAAGTCACACAATTGTCATATTTTGAGACTCTTGGTTGGTGGTGGAACATAACTTTATTATCCATCATAAGATCAAACACGTGAACTACAAGATACTACTATCCGTTCAGTTTGTGTGTCCCAAAACCAAATAAGACAATGAATCCTTTCTTACTCTTGTTTTTTTATTTACCTTGTGTGGTGAATTCTCAAGTGTTCAATTACCCCGTCGCTTTCAATTTCGGCGACTCGAATTCCGACACCGGCGAGCTCATCGCCGGCCTCGGCTTGCACTTGGACGCGCCTAATGGCCAAATACACTTCAAGACTCCCAACGGAAGGTTCTGCGATGGTCGTCTCGTAGTTGATCTCCTCAGTCAGTAATTTAAATTTTTTTGATTTTTTTATTTTTACCAAACTTGTGATTGCATGTGTTTTGTACGTACACCATATAGACTATTTTTTTTAGCAAAACTGAAAGCAAAGTCTGATAAGAGCCAAAACCTCGCGGGTCCTACAAAGACAGACTAAGTTATCATCAGAGATTTCTTGGGATTATATTCTACTACTAGTCCCTAGTCCTAGACATAGTTGCTGGTTCATCAAGATTTCAATGATGAATAAATAAAGCAATTGTTTGAACATTGAAACCCCAACAAACATTACCTTTGCTAGTCTGGTGATCATGGCCATTAAGAACATTCTCTTCCCACTCCTCAACATCTTAGCATTGATTTCAATCTCTGAATCTGTGTCTTTCAACATTCCGGCGGCTTTCAACTTCGGAGACTCGAATTCCGACACCGGAGACGTTGTCTCCGCCGGAATTGAGAGCATTAACCCTCCATATGGACAGAACCACTTCCACGCTCCGACCGGGAGATATTCCGACGGCAGACTTATTGTTGATTTTCTAAGTATTTTTTTTTTAATGCTTTTAGGATTTTTATTTTAATTTTGGGGTAATGTTTTCTAAGGATTTTGGTTGTTGTTGTGTGTGTGATGGTGCAGTGGATGCAATGGACCTCCCTTTCTTGAATGCCTATCTCGACTCGATTGGCGCTCCGATTTTCCGAAAGGGATGCAACTTTGCGGCCGCGGGGTCCACCATTCAACCGGCAACTCCCACCTCGTTCTGCCCGTTTTCGTTCGGAGTTCAAGTCTCTCAATTTCTTCGCTTTAAGGCCCGGGTTTTGGAGTTGCTAGCTAAAGGTTGGTAACTTCAAAAATATTTAAGGGTTTAAACATATATCTCATATTTTCGAATACTCCATAAATGTTTTCTTTTTAATTTTCAAACGATTATGCTCGTCTTGTGAATGACACCGTAAACAGATATTATTAGAACAAGATAAACAAGGATTTAGAGTATCATGTTTGAAAAGAAAGTAGGAAAGAATTTTTTTTTTTTTTTTTTTTTCATTTATGTATTTATCTTTTGCTTTTGGTCTATCTCTAGGAAAAAAGTTTGCCAAGTACCTTCCAACTGAAGACTCATTCGCCACTGGTCTCTACATGTTTGACATCGGCCAGAATGACATCGCCGGCGCATTTTACTCCAAATCCTTCGATCAGATTATCGCTTCTTTACCGTTGATCTTGGCAGAGTTCGAAAACGGAATAAAGGTCCATTTTTACACCAACATAACACCATATTGATCAAATCTTCTTCTTCTTCTTCTTCTTCTTCTTCTTCTTCTTCTTATAATGTAAAAATTGCATGTCTTAGTACTCTTTTGAAATAAATCGCAAAAATAACGTGTTTAAATTTCTGGTTTAAAAATATCTTTTTTTATCTTTTACTTTATGGTATAATTATAAAACTATGAGAATTTAAATTTGTTTGACCAAAGTTTATTAATTTCTGCTAATTTCAATACTATGTCCAAATTTATCAATAAAACCAGTTATTTATTGACAAGTTCGTCACTAAATAGTCATAATTTTGAAATTTGAAGCTATTAATAGATTTTGGTCAATTTTTTTTTTTAAATGATCATAATTTTAGAATCATCCCTATGTTTCTTGATCTTTACATATTTTTTTTAAAAAAAGTTGTTCACTAATTTAGATCTTTTAGATTCTATATAACTTTATATATTGTGTAACACAATTTCATTTAAAAAAAAAAATCCTAAATAACTTTTCACAGTTCAAAAAAACATCAATTTTTAAACGATTTAAAACCGCCACTATTTTTTAAATTTCAAGTTTAAAAAACACTATTCTTGTACTTTTTCCCTCCCAGAAACTCTACGACAACGGGGCAAGGAACTTCTGGATACACAACACGGGCCCGGTCGGATGCCTAACGCAAAACGTCCTGAAATTCGGTACCGACCCATCGAAGCTCGACGAGATCGGCTGCGTAGCGAATCACAACCGCGCCGCTAAGCTCTTCAATCTCCAACTCCACGCCTTGACCAAGAAACTTCAAGGCCAATCCTCGGACGCGAACTTCACGTACATCGACATCTTTGCGATCAAATCAAACCTCATCGCAAACTATTCCCGGTACGGCTTCGAGCAGCCGATCATGGCCTGCTGCGGATTCGGCGGCCCGCCTCTGAACTATGATTTTCGAGTCTCGTGCGGTCAAACCAAGGTCTTGAACGGGACTTCGGTCACTGCCACGGGTTGCAGCGACAGCTCGGATTACGTCAGCTGGGACGGGATTCACTACACCGAGGCCGCGAACCAGTTTGTGTCGTCGCAGATTCTCACCGGGAAATTCTCCGATCCGCCTTTCTCGGAGAAAATGCCTTTCCTTATGAAGCTCAAGTTCTAGAGATTTTTCACCAGAGAAGTCTGATTCTTTTTATTAATAATAAAGGTTGATGTTGTATGACAAATTTGCAAGCAGATTTATAAATCTGCGATTGAAGTGAATATCTCAAAATTTCTTTTGGATATGAACAGATTTAGTTGTAGCATATCCTTTATATTTAACGAAATTTCAGCTCGTCAAATTAACAAAGAAGATCATCTCGTATAAGTATAACATCATGCTATTCACGGGCTTAACGAAAAGATTTTACAGACACAACATACTATAGAGAAATCCGATTCTTGGAAGACATGAGCATAGAATCCGAAAATTAGAGCTAATTCATCGTGGGATCGATATTTTATATTTTATGCACTTCTACTACTTGATCGTGAGAATTTTATTTAAAACAAAAATTTTCCATCAAATGTCAACAGTTGACGTCAACTGTTGACATCTAAAACTGATGAACTTCGATGACATTACTATCAACGAAGTTCATCAGTTGTTGACATCAGATGTCAACAGTTGCGTCAACTGTTGACATTTGATGTCAACAACTGATGAGCTTCGCCTAAAAATAATAAAAATTGCCCAGAACAAAAAGAGTCTCATTTTTTTGGCCAATCTCAAACATACCCATAATAAACATACCCAAAAACCAAGGAAAAGTTTGAAAAAAAAAACCTAACCTTGGGCGAGGATCGGAGCTACGTGCTTGGTCGGAGCTACGTTCTTCGTCGTGACCGGATCTATGAGCTTTGGTCGTGCTTCCTTGAGCGTGTCGGAGCTCAAATCCAAGGGTTTGGGTCAGCTCAACTTTGGTAAGGATTGAGTGAGCTCAAATCTAGGGTTTTGGTTCTCTTTTGGTTTTGAGGTTTTTTTTTTCTTAGCTGTAGAGAGAATGACGAGAGAGAGATGAGATGAACAAGTTATATTAAATGATAAATGAACAAATGATATTAAATGAGGTTATTAATTATAGATATAATAAAATGGTATTAAATGATGTTATTAATTAGTTTGGAGAGGTATGTGTGAGATTGAATGAAAATTTCAAGTGAAAGGTAAAATTGGTTTTTCACAATGAGCCAACTTGTATTTTTGGCCAAAATTATGTTTTGGTGGATTATTGGAAAAAGTTAGTGTGAATGTGGTAGTTTGAGCAATTTCTCTTATTTTTTATCATTTGAGTTTTTGTTTTCTAGTTTGGTAAATATATGCAAGTAATTTTGGAAAGTTAATTACACCATTCAATGCCAACTAATTATGATTTGTCAATAGTTCTGACTCGATTCATCTCATTTATTGTGCCCCCACTTTCCTAATACTTAAAACTTGCTCTCCAATAAGTAGAAAAAGGAAATGGGAACCGTGTGAAGATACTATGAACGTTCCTGATTCGTTCGATCAAAATCACCAACATTAATCCAACGACTAAGAACACCCTAAAAGTAGAATACAACGGTAATATTTCGAACATCAGATCATATATAAACAAGAACTCGAGAGCTTTAGCGCATAACTCACCCGCCTTTCTCTCGGTCTCTCTTAAATTTCGATTTCTAGGGTTTCGATCAAAATCCTCCTGATCTAGGGTTCGTCTCCGCCGTCGGCCCGCCGTCGCACTCGCCAGCCATTCGCCGGAAAACATGGACTACGTCGTTCTCTGCGCCAGGGTTGCAAGTTTACTCGTCCGTAAAGACAATGTTTGGGATTGCTTATGGATGTAAACTTCCGAGAGAACCACGCCGCGAATTTTGGTCTTCCGGCGAGGACAGCCGACGCTCGGGTGGAGAGAAGAGATTAGACTAGTATTATTATTATTTTTTTTTTAAAATCGTTTCCAATAGTGAGATTCGTAACAAGACAAGAATCGTGCACAGATAAAAGCCGCGTTTCCAATAGTGAGTACTCTCTTTTTCTGTTCTTTTTTCAAATTTTTAATTTTGCTATGTTTTGCATTTTTCTAACCCAATTTCTTCACACAGATTTCGCGAGAAGGGTTTTGATTCAGTCTGCTCGTTTCTTTGCGAGTGACTTCAACACACTTTGCAAGATAGGTCTGAGCGCGAAAGCCTGTAATCTCTTAAAAGAAACGATAGCCAAAGAGAAGTTTCTACGCTCCGCATAACCACTGTTGTATCTCTGTGAACAACCAATTCCTAACCAAGCCTTTCCATGGTTTCAACAATTAGAGAACGAGGAGAAATGTGAGAACATTACACGGTTGATGGATTTGAAAAAGGAGTATAGTCTCGTATTTTTCCGTTCTTATTTTTTCCATTTTTTGGTTTTTCTTTTTGCCCTGTTTAGCATTTTTTTTAAAACCCAATATATATCTTCACACAGGCTTTGCGAGAAGGCTTTTGATTCATTCAGCTCCTTTCTTGACGAGTGAGTTCAAGACACTTTGCAAGATAGTTTGATCGAGAAAGCCGGTAAATCTCTTAAAAGAAACGATGGTCAAGAGACCTTTCTTGGAGAGAACAATACAAGGTTTGATAGATTTCAATTATCATTCTCCAACAGGGAAAACTGTATATAGGGAGTACTTTGCTTTTCCTTTCTGCCTTATCTTTAAGTCATGTTTGTTTTTTTTTTTTTCTAATCCAATATCTTCACACAGGATTCCCAAGGAGGGTTTGTTTGATTCATTTGGCTCGTTCTTTGGCGGGTGATATGGACGTGCTTTGCAAGATAGGTCTGATCGAGAGAGCAGGTAATTTCCTAAAAGAAACGGTAGCCAAAGTGTACATAGAGCTTTCAACAATCAATTAGACCACCGTTGTATGTGAACCATCTCTTGTTTTATTAACGGAAAAATGGTGGCAATAATAATCAATGTTTTGTCAAAATACTACGTACTCATATACTCAAAGTTTTTTTTTCTTTGACAAAAATACCACATGTTACGTTATAGAGGGTCCGTTACTACTCGGACCATTAAGTTCAAACAAAAATTTTAACGGCAAAGTATTTACATGTAACTACATTTGAAACTTTGAGTATTTTTGCCTAAAAAAAAAGAATGAGTTTATAAGTAGTATTTTGAAAAAATATTGATTATTTTTGCCACCATTTCCCATTTATTAAATGATTTCTATATGTCGACGTTATCTCTTGAATTAGTTGGGGCCTTCTCTAAATAAGGGCATGATCGGCCCAGAGGCTTCAAGAAAATATAAAAAATCATTTTTTAAAGGTAATATATGATAAATTACGTAACTAAATAGTTCACGTTTGAAATCACGTATTACTTACATAATTTGAGTAAATGTGTTATTGTTGCTATTTATTAAATTATATTATTTTTGGGAGATTTTAGCACTAATTTCATTAAGCCTCAACTTATGCTCAAATATATGGGGTTTATAGCCATCTTTGAGCTTTAAACAAAGACTTTATCTTGTTTACGTATAATTTAATTGTGCAAAAGAAAAAGTTCCGGAAAATTCATATTCTAAACTCATTTTGGAGAAATGGGCAAGGTTGACATTTATGTCCTATTTCAAATTTATTTTCTTCTTTTTTATCTAAAATTTGTTTGTAAATATGAGATATTTTTAAGAGAAACATGAAAATTTATTACCACTTGTGTTCCAACACTTGGAACATAAAATTAGAGATAAATAATGCCATTTTTATTTGTGTTCCAACACTTGGAGCTAAGTCTAGTAGTTTTTCTGTTTTTATGTTTTTTAGGTTACAAATCCAACCGACTCGTGCCTGAACACTTGGAGCTAAGTCAAGTAGTTTTTCAGTTTTTTTATTTTTTTATTTTTTTTATTTTTTAGGTTACAAAACAAATCCAACTGACTCGTGCCTGGTGGTCACTCGGTAAATTAATTATTGTATATGATCTGGATCAATATAATGGTGCGTAGATACTGATTGACATGTTATTAAATCTCAACAGCCAAACCTCGTGGGACCCACTATGTCAAGCAACACAACTCAATCCTAACATAACTAACTACCCATGTAATAATGAAAAAGATATTTCTACGTCCGGCTTTTAATTAGGAAAACTTAACGAGTCAAGATCGCATTCCCAGCCGTCTAATCACAACTACAATATGCATCTCAATGCATCTAAGCAGCTAATTAACAGTTGTTTGGCCGTTATCATTAACCTCAAAAAGAATTTCGATTACATAATTCCTTGCAGTAACTTTTGATAATCATGGCCACCAATATTCTCCTCCCACTTCTCACCATCTTCGCATCAATTTCGCCGATCGCCGAATCTACGATCGCCGCCGATCGCATCAACATCTCTATCTCCGCAGCTTTCAACTTCGGTGGCTCGAGTTCCGACACCGGAAGCCTCATATCCTCCGCAGTATACCAAACCCTCAACCCTCCGTACGGACAAAATTATTTCAACTCTTCCACCGGGAGATATTCTGACGGACGAATCGTCCTCGATTTTCTAAGTAATTTTTTTTTTTAGCCCATATACGTACGTACTTGTTTTTTCTTTTTCTTCATTGTTTAATAAAAATGTAATTGTTGTGTATAATGACATATAATTATTTAGTGGAAGCGATTGGCCTCCCTTTCTTGAATCCCTATCTTGACTCGGTTGGCGCGCCGAGTTTTCAAAAAGGATGCAACTTTGCGGCCGGGGGTTCCACCATTATCCCGCCAACGCTTCCCATCGCCAGCCCGTTTCCGTTTAGAGTTCAAGTGTCCCAGTTTCTCCGGTTCAAGTCTCGGGTTATCGAATTACTATCGAAAGGTGGGTTTGGTTTTTTGGAGCAAAAAAATCATTTTTTTTTTATCTTTATGACTTGTAACTATTAGCATAGCATGCCCCTTAAAATAGTGATACCATTCTAAGTAGCTTATACAAAAATTTAAGCTGCTTTTTTTATTTTTTTTTATTTTACGTGAGATCTTTATAAATAGGTCCAGCGCACTTAGTAATGATTTAACTTTAGGCTCACAAGTCACACCTATGAATGAATAATTCCCACCCTTTTATATAGTGGAAATTAGATGGAATTTACCTCGTTTCTATTTTTTTTAGAAGTACACTATTGACCTAACACTATCGACCTAACACTATCGACCAAAATTATCATAATTCATTTTTGTAACCCAAAGAGTTCAAACTCAAGACGTTATGTGTGAAATTACCATTATATCAAACTAGTTACCGCCTATGCAATTCTTGTCATGCTTTCATTCTAAAACACATTAATATAAGTTTATCTAGTAGGTTTATCTCGTGATGCATTTCAAGGATGATTTAAAATACCAAATATTTAGGAAATTTTGTGTCTATGTAATTTCTCCTATATAGTCATATAAAATGAAATTTTTTGCTGAACGTGAACACACATATACACTACTACCCCATATAGAAGGCTGAAAGTCCTTTTTTTTTTTTATCTATCTTTGATAAATTATGACACAATACTCTTTACATGGCTAATCCTAAACAGTTTAACAAAATGTCCTACGTATTAAGCGGGCTATAATCCTAAACAGTTCTTTTATTTGTCTGTTTTTTTTTTAAGATACGAATTTGGCTTACCTTCCAAAGGAAAACGACTTCACCAACGGTCTTTACATGGTTGATATTGGCCACAACGACCTCATCGGCGCATTTCACTCCAAAACCTTTGATCAGATAATCGAATATATTCCGGTGATTTTGGCAGAGTTCGAAGCAGGAATAAACGTCGGTTTCCATCACCAACAACAATTCCATTAAAATTTGTCTTTCTCGCCTCGAACTTATATCACTGTCTATTCTTCTTCTTCTTCTTCTTCTTCATCTCAGAGACTATATGACAATGGGGCTAGAAACTTTTGGATACACAACACGGATCCAATCGGATGCTTGGCAATGACTTTCCACAGATTCGGGAACGACCCATCAAAGCTCGACGAGATGGGATGTGTGAGTTTGCACAACCAAGCCGCGAGGATGTTCAACGATCAGCTTTACTCTCTCATAAAAAACTTGCAGGCTCAACATCCCAACGCGTACTTCTCATACGTCGATATGTACGCCGTTAAAGCCAATCTCATCGCAAACTATTCGCGATATGGTCAGCTTTCATTTGGATCATATATATAGTACTTAGTTTTTTTTTTTCCTTCTTACTTCTTCTCATGCTATGTTGTCTTTTGGAAATCTGCAGGGTTCAAACAGGCCATCATGGCTTGCTGCGGATACGGAGGTCCTCCTCTGAACCACGATCCTCGAATTTCGTGCGGACAAACGAAGATCTTGAACGGGACTTCGGTCACTGCAGAAGGGTGTACCCAAAGCTCCGATTACATCAATTGGGACGGAGCGCATTACACCGAGGCAGCAAGTCAGATCATTGCATCGCAGATTCTCACCGGGAAATTTTCTGACCCGCCTTTCCATCTAAAGCTAATCGAATCCTAAAGATGCCAAATTATTCACTAGAACTTTATATAGTATTTATAACTTCGGATGTATGTCTTTCATATATTGATACTATACTTTCAAAGGACTTGGTTTTATAAACTGCGAAAACTGAAACTGAAATCTGCAACAAAATCTAAAGAATTGCTCTCAGATATGAAAATTAATTAATAAATTAATAAGATCATCTCGTATAACATCTTCGAGGAGTTTTCTTTACAGAGAAGGAAAAAGAAAAGATCTAGATACAGAGAGAGAGAGAGATACAATATTCGGAACCCGAAATCCTCACTTCTTTGCGATGTAAGCATAGTATTGTGCCATCGGCACCACAAAGGCGATGACCAACAAACCTCCAACGACGAGCGAGAACTGTCCTCGCTTCTCTTCTGTCTCTTCTCTGCTCTTGTAGTTGGACTCCCTTTTGTTTTCCTTGAATGTGGGCCCGCCCGGGTCCGGAAGCCCGTCGATCACAGCCGCGAGGCGCTTCGCGCTGCTGTAAACTGCCTCGTTGTACTTCTCCTCCGTCGCCAATACTAAAAAAGCCAACCCATAAGAACATGAATTGGCTATTATATGATCTTAAAACGAGGCTCCGAAAACGTGGCTCTTTTGACCCCGATCGAATCTCGGATTGCGTTTCAAAATTGTTAAAAGTGAATTACTTCACATGTTATCAGAGCCCACCAAGTCGTACTTTAAGATTATGGGAGCTAGAACTGCCGGGGAAAACCTTGACATGTTTGAATAAAAATAGATAAAAGTGTGGGGATTTACCGGGGAGATTCTCGGAGACGGTAGCGTCGAGGATGGACTCTCCGACGGCCTTGATGAAGGAAGGACCGCCGGTAATGGCGCCTTCTTTCTGACTAGTCACCAAAACCACGATCCCCTTGTTGTCCCCTTCCTCGAGAGTCGGGTACCACCGCTCCAAAACTTGGTCCGCGTACTCAAAAGCGTCCGCTTTGCTCTTTAATTTAAAAAAAAAAAAAAAAAACAAGTTTTTGTTAGGATTTGAACCCCAAATCCAACCTAATTAGAAAATAATCAAACAAACAAACAAAGAACAAATAACGCACGCAGATTTATAGTAGTTCACTCTCTCAATGTCAGAGTTACGTCCACTTAGCTGCTGCAGATTTCACTATAATCAAAATCCAGAGTTTTGTGTACAATTTTTCTCTCTTTCGCTCGAAAAAGAAACTCGGCTCCCCTAAAGTTTTCTAAAAGTTTTCTCTTCACACTTGCGTGACGTTGAAGAAAACGCAAAAACAATATAAATAAATAAAACTAAAAATAAAAATAAAAAAAGAAGGGGAAGTGAAAAAAAAAAGATGGTCTTACGGTGAGCTTTCTGACGGTGATGAAGTCAATGTGGAAGTTCTTTCTCTCCTCCAAATCGGTGAGAAGTCTCTTCACGTCCGACTTGGTGACGCGGCTGAGAACCCCGGCGTCGTCCACCACGTGGGACTCCTTCGGCGGACCGTCGTTGAGGACGTCGAACTCCGACGCCATCGCCGCCGGAGAGAACGTCAGAGCCACCGACAGAGCCAACGCTGCCAAGCCTTGCTGCGCCTGGGAGACCCATTGCTTGGTGATCGTCGGAGACGGCGGTTTCAGGGAGAGAGAGCAACATGGCTGTGATCTCTTGACGGTGGGTCTGTGTAGAGAGTACTGAGAATTGTTGGATAGTGAGAGCGATGGAGAAGAAGAAGAAGAAGAAGACTTGTGGTTTGAGAGAGGGAATAGGGATTGAGAGGAAAGAATGGTGTCCATTGGAGAGAATGAGAGTGAGAGATCAAAGGCGAATCATCAGAGAGATTGTCTGTGATTTTTTTATTTTTTGGTTTTGTATATTTTTATTTTATTTATTTATTTTGCTGTTATGTTTTCGTGTTATTTTGGGTGGTTTGGATTTGGTTTTGTCCGATTAGATTTCCTTTTGGTTTGTGGATAACGTTTTAGTCCATGTAAAGCTAGTGTCTTCCTCACTTCTTTCCCAACGGCAATATTTTGCTCATTACTTTGAAAGACAAAATTCTTCAATTTTGCTTAGGCAATTTCCGATACTAGTTTCATTTTATTGACCATCGTGCAAAAGATAATCAGTAAGAGTATTTTGCTTGAGGTCAAGACATAGATCATCAAAGAGGTTAACTAAATTTTTGGTGGTTTTCAAACGGTGAAATATAATAATTTGTGAATGGGATGGGCGTATCACTAAATGAATTTAGATTAACAAAAATATCACTATTTTTTTAATTTAAACTCTTATCACTTTTTTCAATATTTAAGGTATAATGATTAAATTACCTAGTATAGAGTATTTTCTAGAAAAACATAAATCGAGCTTATGAACTCCAACTTTAATCAATCAGGCCCCTTTAAAAATCTCTCCATGATATCGTTATATTTTTGTGATGATATTGTTCTAAAATTCATGACGGGATAAGAGCGTTTAAGTAAGGGATAATTAGACCAGTAGTTCAATAATCCGCTCTCTTTTTAAAAATAGTCCAAATTTTATTTATTAAAAAAATTGTTCAAGTTTTTTTTAAGTAAGAGATAATTAGACCAGTAGTTCAATAATCCGCTCTCTTTTTAAAAATAGTCCAAATTTTATTTATTAAAAAAATTGTTCAATTTTTTTTATTAAGAAAATAGTCTATCAGGCGAAGTTAATTAAATTAATTGTTTAATTAATTTAATTAAATGTTCAGTTATTTTAATTAACTTCGGCTCGATAGACTATTTTTTTTAGTAAAATAAAACTTGAACTAGATTTTTAAAAAGAGATAAATGATTGACTAGTTATAACAAATACTTAAACAAGTAATTCTATGTTCAAGATTCTAAAAAAAAAAAAAGATTAACAACATTTCTGTAGTCCATTTAATGTAATACTCTTATCCAATTCCCCATTACTAGAGTTCATTTGTTAGTTTACTAGTAAACAAAGGGGGTTTGGACATGGTTGTCCCAATCTTTTTTTTTTTTTTGAGGAAACGGGTTGTCCCATTCCTTAAGTGGTGGATTTGTGTGCGCTCTATTTTAAATTTTTTTTTTTTTTTATCAAATTTAATTTCTAATTATATATGTGTGAGTTATGAATGAATAATAACGAAACATGGAAGGAGGGGCTTATGATAACAAAACATAGAAGGGCACGAAAGCCTAACAAATTCCAGTATCAGACAAGAAAGGCACGCGTTTACAGAAAACGACATGTCATTTACCTGAATACGACATTAAATTTCCAAAAACGTCGTTTGTCCACTTTACTAGTGTGTACACCAGAAAAACGACATGCCGTTTACAGGAATACGACAGTAAATTTCCGAATCCGTAGTTTCTTTGTAAGTTTGACCACCGAGTGAACATAAAACGACATGTCGTTTAACATTAAATTTCCGAAATTGTCGTTTCTTTGTAATAAAAACGACATGTCGTTTATAATAATACGACAATTTTCGAAACCGTCGTTTCTTTGTAAGTTTGTCCACTTCACTCCGAGTGAACAACCCAGAAAAACAAGGGACAAAATCCAAACATTATCAGAAGAAAAAAGAAAAAAAAAGGAGAATCTAGAGCAGCCATGAACGAAAAGAGATCATCCTCTTCACTCCCTCGCTCTCATGGCAGTTCTTCTTTCTCTCTTTCCTCACCCACCTAACCCTAACCCTAACCCACCCATTCCTAAATCCCCTTCCTTCATCCCCAAGTCAAGGAGAAACCTGGTTCTCAAAACCACCTCGCTCTTTCTCATCTCCATAGCCACACCACAGCTCTCGACTGAGCCTTCAGTTGCCGGAGAAGAATCCTCGCCTCCGACGAAACCACCGCCATCGAATCCCTCGCCGTTAAGCGTCGTCAACACCAAGTCGTGGTTTCAGTTCTTCGGCGATGGATTCTCCATACGAATCCCTCCTCGATTCCAGGACATTGCGGAACCTGAGGTGATTAATTAAGCTAATCCTAAAAAAGTTATGTTCCTATCTCTGTTCCCGATTAGATTTCAAGAAGTTGTTCTGGTCTCTGTTAATCGGTAATGTATCGTACTAGTGATAGTGATTTTAGGGTCTTAAGTGCAAATTTAGTCATATTTATTTAGTTTGTGATCACTATGTGTAGGATTACGAAGCCGGATTGTCTCTTTATGGAGATAAAGTAAAGCCAAAGACTTACGCTGCTCGGTTTGCTTCTTCTGATGGGTATGGAAACTTTGTTATAATTATATATATATATATATATATATATATATATATATATATACATATTTATTTTATAATACAAATTTTTCCATCAAGAGGATATAGGATGTTTCAAAGTTCATGTTGATTTGATTTATTTTAATTTCCTAAATGTTTCTGGTATTTCCAATGCTAGAGCGTTAAGTTCTTTGTCAGGTCGCGTTTTCCGGGAGGAATCTGTTCCTCCCGAGTTTCAGAACTTGGTGTTGAAAGATCATTTCAGTTAATGAAGGATTTCCTTTTGTCAAAAAAAAAAAAAAAATGTTTCTTGTATTTTAATTGCTATCTAAATTTTAACCTCAGTGCTTTTTATTTTGCTTCTTGTGTAAGAAATGTTTTGGTACACCTCACAATCAATGTTTGTGTTAGTTATATTCTGCTTTATTCAATGAAACAGATCAGAAGTTGTGAGTGTTATCATTCGTCCAACCAATCAGCTCAAGATCACATTTTTAGAGGTTTATAACAGTTGAATATTCTGGCGATAGTGTTATTCCATTAAAATTCCAACCTAGTTCTCTCGGGACTTACCTTGTATTCACTCATTGAGCAGGCCAAAGACATAACAGATTTGGGGTCCCTGAAACAAGCTGCAAAACTCTTTGTTCCGGGTATTTGAAGCCTGAACTTTATTTTATGAGTATTTTGTTTATCCTGACCAATTTCTGATATACTTGTGCTTAATTCCGACGTGCTAGTTGGAGCGACTCTATACTCTGCGCGAACATTCAAAATAAAGGAAGAAGAAAGTTTTAGGTAACTTCATGTCCAAGTTGGTGCTATTGTACCGAGTTGTCTCAGTTTCACGATCTTCATATGCTTTGCCTTATCAATTTATTATTATTTTTTTTTATGGTTGATGTGTTTTCAGGACGTACTACTACTACGAATTTGGGAATGATCAACAACGTGTAGGACTTGTCGCAGCCGTTAATGGCGGAAGGGTTTGTTCATTACGAGCTTTAGTGGTTCCCTCGCTTTTGCGATATTGGCTCTTACACCAAGATCGATTTTAAATTCTTAGTCATATGCTTTTTTAATTTTTTTGTTTTTTTCGTTTTTCTATGATATAGGCAATCGTTGCCGCAGCAACGGCCCCACAGTCCACGTGGGTCGAAGATGCCAAGAAGCTTCGTTCTGCTGCCATATCAATGACTGTTCTATAGCCACCTCACACAGGTTTGTTTTTGTAATCATTTCAACACTGAGTATCAATGAACACAAGTACTGTTTTGCCATGTTCGAGATGTTGGTGACAAAATTTAATGCTGAAGTATTATTTATTTATTTATTATTTGGGCATCTCTATCTGAACTGATATGTCTTGTTATTTCCAGATTCTTTGTAATTTTCCGGTGATGGACAATGATTTTTTTTAGCGAATCAAGAACCAGGAGGTAGCGGCGATCACATAGGTTTGCCAGAGGAACTTGTAGCTGATTTTGGACTTAGTATTCATGTTAGGCTTTTCAGATTCTGAGATTGTATTTGTAAAGATGACGATAGTTGATGAAACTTTTGCAATATTTTCGTAATTTGTTTGGTTCAAAATTCAATCTTGAATATAACATCCCATTTTCTTACACGTGGTCGTACTTAAAAGCCAACTCGGGTAAACCAAAACAACTGAAAAGGTAAACAACATGAAGAGCCTTCACTTCTCTCCAGAATGAGAGAAACAAGATCGTGCGTACATGTTTCTGTTTATATGTTTTCGGTTATTTCTGATTTATTTAATTAAAATCTTCTTCAAAATCCCAACTAACAGCCACACCAAATTCTCTTCCCCACAGCTGTGGCAAGTCCCACCAATCGTGGATTGCCACATCACCAACTAGATGGGGTAATCCCGTAATTACTAGAAAACATTCCACAGAATGCATACGTGGCAACACGTGGAAAGAGATGTGTAACATATGAGAGCAGTGAGTGTTCAACTACCATTCTTCCCTCCATTTGCTGGCCTTTTTAAATTGTAGAAGCGACCATGAAACCAAACCATACAATAACTCTCCTTAAAAAAAAAAAAAAAAAAAAATTCGGAATCCAATAGTCCAAAACCAGTGTTCTTCTACAAAAAAAAAAAAAAAAAAAAAGGAAAAAAAGAAAATCTTGAATCTCGAATGCGAAGCTCAGCTACTGAGTCGCGGAAATGGCTATCCTCGAAGCCATTAGAGCTCAGATACAGCAACATCATCCACTACGAGACTCGTCGTCATTCCTCAACACGACCACCATTATCGCTCTCACCGTGTTCTTCACGCTCCTCTGCGCTTGCATCGTCATAGGACATCTCCTAGAAGAGAACCGATGGGCTAACGAGTCCATCACCGCCCTCATTCTGGTTCGAAATAATGCTTGTTTCTCTCTCTGACTTTTTTGTTTCTTCTGTTCGGCTCTCAACGGACTGTTTGGACACAGGGATTGTGCGCCGGTGGGATTGTTCTGTTGGTAAGCAAAGGAGACAGCTCGAAGATATTGGTGTTCAGCGAGGATTTGTTCTTCCTCTATCTCCTTCCTCCAATTATCTTCAATGCCGGGTTTGTTCAGAACCTCTTTTTTTTCACAGACACGCATTACTAGATTTTGGATCTTCGAGTTTGTTTCTCTTCTAACCGTGTTTTTCTCCGATTCGGCTTTAGTTTCCAGGTCAAGAAGAAGCAATTCTTCAAGAACTTCACGACTATATTGTTGTTTGGTGTGTTCGGTACAGTGATTTCATTCTGCGTCATATCACTCGGTAAGATCAGATGAAATCTGCACACAATATATTCTCAACCACTTGATGCTTTTTTTTGTCAGTCAAGTCAATTCACATCACGAAACATTACAGGTGCTTTTTTACTGTTCAAGAAAATCGGCATCTCGAGCCTGGACGTCAAAGATTATCTCGGTGACTAACTAAATGTGCTTTGGAACTTCTCTTCCCTTGTATATAACGCTCTTATTTCGTAATCTTAATTATAAGTCATTTCTGTGAAGCTGTCGGTGCTATACTATCCGCCACAGATTCAGTTTGTACACTACAGGTAGATATTCACGTGCTATTCGGCGACTGATTATTATTACTGTTATTGAATTTAAGTTCCAATTTCTTTTATTGTGGTCATGTCAAAGGTTCTAAGTCAAGACGAGACACCATTTCTGTATAGCATTGTATTCGGGGAAGGAGTTGTGAACGACGCTACTTCCATCGTGCTTTTCTATTCGCTGCAATCGCTGGACATCAGCAATATCGATGCCGGTACAGCCTTGAAGCTATTGTGGACTTTCCTTTACCTTTTATTCACCAGCACTGCTCTTGGTGTAGCAGTAAGTTCCGATAAACTCTCTACTATTATTTTTTTGGTTAGTGTCGCAAGATCTAATGCCGAACATGATTTATATAGGCTAATATTTGTTATGTTTTTATCGTTACAGGCAGGTCTGATAAGCGCATTTATCATAAAAACTCTGTACTTTGGAAGGTAAGATTGCATACTATATGTTTTTCCGATATTTGAAGTAGTCAAATATGTATTCTTTGTGTTCATTATGTAATGTCATCGACAGGCATTCCACGGATCGGGAAGTTGCGTTGATGATGCTCATGGCTTATCTATCGTACATGTTAGCAGAGGTTTGACAAAACGATTGATATAGATTTCTAATTTGGGATTCAATTTTTTTTTTTTCCTTTTTTTTTGTCATCACTTATGGTTATGGATATTCGTTGTTGCAGCTTCTAAATCTCAGCGGAATCCTCACGATTTTCTTCTGTGGCATAGTCATGTCGCACTATACATGGCACAACGTCACTGAAAGCTCGAGAATAACAACCAAGTAAGGAATCTTTTTATACGAAAATCTGGATTCACAGAGATTAAAAAAACAATGGTGGTTTTCTTTTGGGCGATTTCAGGCACGCTTTCGCAACGATTTCCTTCATCGCGGAGACCTTCATATTTCTCTATGTCGGGATGGATGCCTTGGATATCGAAAAATGGAAAAGCAGCAAAGCAAGGTATTGTCAATCTTTTTGTTCTTACAATATTTTTAGGGTCTATTGGCTATCTAGCCATATGAAACGTTAGAAATTTCTAAATAGTCAATGTGTTTTTGGTACCTCAATATGTTAGAATAGCCATATGAAACGTTAGAAATTTTGAAATAGCCAACGTTTCGTTAATTTTTCGTAAATAGCCATGTAAATCTTTTTACGCTATCAAAATTATTAAAAAACGCAGAGTAGATTTCTAGTAAATATGGCTATTTACGTAATATATACAAAAGTTTTTGGAAATATACGAAAAATTTACAAAACGTTGGTTAAAACGCAAACGCTTATGTTTATGTTGCTTATATCGCTAATTTTTGGTTTATTTAAAGAAATTTCATGAAATAGACTTTTGTCCCGCCTTTAGACATAAATACCCTTCCTACAACGAAAAAACATAGAGCCTCATATTTTTAAGGGCACAATGGTCCAAAAAGTCTAGATCTGATTAAGTTTAACCAGCTAGTCTTTTCATGATTTAAGACTAATTAGTAGTTCTAGTTATATTGAGTCTAGATCATCAATTCCCTTGTTTATTCTATTGAGTTCACTTCTCTTATAATCTTCCTATGTGGGACCCAACTTGTATATTTCCGCTCGAATTCAGCGTGGGAACTTCGATCGCTGTCAGCTCAACGCTGTTCTTTCTAGTCTTGCTTGGAAGGGCTGCGTTCTTGTTCCCAATCGCAAACATAAAAAACTGCGTTCAGAGGCGAAACAATACGAAAATTGAATTCAAGAAACAGGTAACAAAAAATCACCCAATTATCTACTCCAAACAACTGATCAGCTCTTCTCATTTCATGGCTTAATCCGAAAACTTTGACCGACACTTTGCGTCTCAGTTCATCATATGGTGGGCGGGCCTAATGAGAGGCGCAGTAACAATCGCTTTGTCTTACAACCAAGTAAGTCCGACGATGCTTTCGACTCTATATATACCCAAAAATCCATAATTTTTATTTTTAATTTTCAGTTTGCAGAATCCGAGGATTCAACTGCCGATAGCGCGTTGATGATCACCAGTACCATAATCGTCGTTTTGTTCAGCAACATTGTAAGTGCATCGACCGAATCGAATTATTGTTGATTCAACTCTCTCTCTCACTCTCTTTCTATCTCTCTCTTTTGAACAGGTTTTTGGCTCGATAACAAAGCCGCTGATCGGAGCGGTGTTGTTGCGTCACTCGAATCCGTCGATCTCTGACGCGGCCGACACTCAAAGCATGGAGGATCTTCGGGTGCTTTTGGTGGAAGAAAGCGGGCCGAGCGAGCCCAAGAGAAGCCGGCTGAGAGTGATGATGAGCGATCCAACGACGACTGTCCACCATTTTTGGAGGAAGTTCGACGACAAGTTCATGAGGCCGGTTTTTGGGGGCCGGGGTTTCATCCCCATCGTTCCCGTTTCACCCGACATACCTCAAGAGGTTCCTTGAGGGTCAGGTCAAGTGAAAATTTCAAAAGTAGAGATTTTGCTTCATTATTATTTTTTTCTTGTGTAAAGTATTCGCGGCACTTCTTTTTTTTTGGTGCCTAAAAAGTAAAAGGGAAATAATATGTATGAAAGTATAAACACAAGTTTTGTTATCATAGTAATGCGTTACTTGATTACTTTATAAAATTTGGCCTTCATATATATATATATATATAATCGATCATGAGGTTGTTTTTCAATATTTCGATGTATGATGATCGATTTGTTCAATATTTATAAGAATGGGTTATATGTGTTATTTTATTAAGGGAAAATGATACATTTATACCTTGTGTTTTAGTGAAATGTCGAGTTTAACCTTTGGTTTTAAAAAATGTCGAGATTATACTTCTGTTTAACTAAAATGAGAAAATTATACACTGAAACGGAAAACAGTGCCACAAATCTTCTTTTTATTGATTTTTCATTGACGTTGACTATAATATTTATATGTAAACACCAATTATCTTTATTCATTTGCGTCATATATGTAATTTATTTAAAAACAAAAAAATAAACAACAGTCTCTTAATCGTGAAGAACGCAAAAAGAGGCAAAATGGTTAAAATCGACAGTTGATAGTCATCAAAATTACAGATTCGAATGGAGAACCCATGATTCAGAGTTGCAATTCGAACACATAATGAAGTCATCTCTTGGGAGATATGAATTTTATTATTTAATTTCAATTTAAGGCTATTTTTATTTCAAAATTGGAAATTTGAAAGTTATGATACTGTTTTGGATTTGATTTTGTTTTTCTTATATAAGAGTTAATATCAATGAAAGAGAGATTTGTGACACTATTATCCGTTTCAGGGTATAATTTTGTCATTTTCGGTAAACCGAAGGTATGATTTCGACATTTTTGAAAACCAAAGGTTAAAGTCGACATTTCACTAAAACACATGGTATAAATGTGTTATTTTCCCTTTTATTAAAACTAGAATTTTTGTTTTGAGTAGACATAAAGATATCACCAATATATACAAGTTGATTTACTCAATAAATGACTTCAATTTTTATTGTGTAATTGATTCGGATTTTAATGGGTAAGTTTAAAAAAAATGTGATTTAATTTGGATGATTGGATAGTTTGAGTTGATTATAACTAAAATTTCTTTGGGTTTTAATAGGCAATTTAAAAAAAATGTGATTCAATTTGAATGATCGGATAGTTTGAAGGAAAATTGCCAAAAGTAGGACTAAATTAAGGCAAAATTCCATTTTCCTATTTTTTCAAAAATTTACCAAACTAGGACCGGTCAAACAAAAGTCAAATGAGAGATACACAAAAATCTACCTATTATACCATCATACTAATTACCAACCTACAATCTTCCCCAATAAAATCTCTATTATTTTCTATTTCTTTCTATTTTCCCGCTCATCCTATCGAAAAAACGAAATTTTAGTTAAGGAAATGTCCCTTCCCTAGTTTGAATCTCATATCTCATACTTCAGCCCAATGAGCCCTAAACCTCTTAGGCCCATTTAACCATAAACTTCACTAAACCCTTGAATCGAAATAAAACAAAACCCACAAAACCCCACTTTGCGTGCTCTTCTATTCTGATTTTCTCTAGTTCCTGATCAGACATGGCTTTCAGAAACTTACAATCGATTCGGTCTCTATATCGAGCTTCTCAGATTCGCCAGTCTTCGTTTCTGTAAGTATTAGTCTTCGTTTTTCAATTGCAAATTCTTCATGTTTATACATTTTTTGTAATGATTCTTAAGACCATGAGTTTGATTGGATTCTCAGGCTTGGAAGCTCAGCTAGCAATTCGAATGGGATTTTGAACGGTAATATTTTAATTGTGACGTTTCAAATCATGTTTCACGAGTTAGTATAAACGAAATGCTTGACAACTCGAGAAATTTGTGTTTTCACAGAAATGGCTGAACTTAATTGTAGGAAAATGTCTTCTCTTATGTTCAAGGATCAATATTCACTTCCTTGGATTCCTCGAGGCGCTGGGGTAATTCGCTCTGCAATGGTGAGTTCAGGAAGTGAGCTATTCTTTTCTTCCTATTTGTATTGCTAATCAATTTTTTGTTGCAATCTATATGGATCAAGTATGTTTTGTTGTGTCTTGTGTGATTATAAGCTTCCACTTTTTTTTTTCCTTTTTTTTTTCAGGCTGCTGAGTTAGAAATCTTTAAGAATGACACAAGATCGGCTTCAAAAGTGAGCGTTCCTGCACAAGGACGACAAATGGTACACTATGTTTTACCTTTTTTAAATTAAGGTTAAGCTCAGTTCGTGATAGAAATAAATTCTTCTGTAAAGTCCGGGTACGCTGAACTTATTTTTTAATTCAAATTCAAGTGTTTTAGTGTAGCAGAGGATTCGATTTGGTCACCGCTTTCTTAGAATATTTTGTTAATAAAATCTATTGAAGTTATATAGCTGCTAATTTATGACAGAGTGAGCTGTTTTTACGAAGCAAATTGTTGTTCATTGTGCAGGGAGCTCTTAGAGTAAACCTGTTGAGTCCTGGGATTGTCTACGAGCCATATGTTCCTCGTGAAAAACTCCCATTCTGGAAAAGGTTGGCCTTTCTTTAGATTGTCTGTTATCGTTTTCGTTTTAATAAGTTGGAGATTTCAGTTTAAGATCGTCAATTTAAGACTTGAGTTTCAGAGTAGTATTTAAATAATTTGTATATATAACATCTTTCATTTAAGTGAATTTTCCCACTTAAGTTTGGTTTGTTGAATGTAACATTAGAGTCTCCCCTTTCAAATCCACTGTCTAGGGCTAGCTGTGTCCCTTTCATGATATCATTTCCTTTTGTGAGATGTTTAATTAATAATAATTTGATACATTGTAATTTTTCTCTGTTTGGTGCTGTTGTGTGTGTAGTACATCGCAGTCCTGATATCTTGATCCCATTGTGTTTCTTGTTCCAGATGGTTTACCATGAGTGGTTGGCGAAGAACGAAAGAGGATATACTTATTGAGGTATTGCAGTTCTCTGAGCAAATTGTGGACTTCCATAAAAAAAAAAAAAAAAATCTTTACATTCTGGCTGTTACACATGCTCGGTAAATTTGGTATATTTGCTTATGTGTATTGTACGTGACTCGCATTCATATAGACTTTCTCTATGAAAGCTCTACTATTCCACATCGTGACCGATTGCCAATGTTGATGATTTTCTTTTCGTTTAAATCTGCAGCTTAAAAGTGCATATTGCCTTGCAAAGTTAAGAAAATCTGGATACTCAAAGCAGATGTTCTACAAAGAGGCAGTAGAGATGTACAAAGAGGTTTGAAGAGAAAACTGAGAAATATTGTTTAGTAGACAGACAATTTGGCCTCCAAGTCACTTATTGTCAATTTGCCGGGAGATTGTTTATTTCGAGCTTTCTTTCAGTTTTTGTCATTGTAACGTATCTGTTTACCTCTTCTGAGTTATTCATATATTTTTTTTTGCAGATTAACACTTTCATAGCAAATGGAGACAAGAGTGCATTGAGAAAGATAGTTACAGATCGGATGTTTTCTGTATGATTTTTCTTCTCCCTTTACTTTCAATGCTCTCTACATCATTTGAAGTTGATATTCTCTCTTAATATGAAATTTGTGGCAATTGAACATCTTGTAAGTTCCGAGACTTTCTCTCCCTGTTTGCAGACACTAAAGAATGAATTGAAACAAAGAGAATCTGTATGGAGAAAGGCTTACTGGGAAATGGTTGAACCAGTTGTAAAAATTCGGACACTGCGAGCTCGACTGGTAAGCTATAAATAATTTCCCGTTTTGTTCCATCGCTTTATTTTCCATTTTCTAGTAATTATTAAGAGAATGCTTCTACTGTAATTTCCTTTTCAGCTTGTATAGTAAGAGAGTTGTAAATAGGGTTGTGTTTCACTAGTTAGTTACTGATTTAGAAATTCGTTAGCTTGTTCTTGTGATGGAAAACAGGCCTTTGTTTACATTTCGATTAATTGTTGTAGTAGAATTAGGAGTATAATTCCAGCAAAGCTATCATAACTAAGATTTAGTTATTTTATTTCATTTTATAATTTCATAAAATAGTGTTTGAATGGTTTTCAAAAATTTGATAACAATCTTGTTTCCTTTGGAAACAAATATGCTATAGCCTTAATGCTCTCTCCCTTTTTTTCCAGATTGGCATTGATCGAAATGATGTCGACAAAGTATTCTGTCAGCTTACAGTCGAGTTTCTTACAAAGCAGGTAAAATCAACTGCATCACTTTAAACTGATAGTAATTTTATAATAACGTAACATTTTGTTCCACTCCACAGAGATTTGAAGCTTATGATTTAATGGGCAAAGTAGTTTCCGGTGATAAATCTAAAGAGGTATGGTGTCAGTAACTTAAACTATCGCCTTGTATCTAAGCCAATTTAGTTAGAGAAATTTCATTTTATTGACCTAAAAGTTAACAAAATATCGAGATTAGACCTCATACTTTAAAAATATCTTAAAATAGACTTTTGTCCCAACTTCGGACACAAATACTCTTTTGAACAAATAAAATCATTTCACTTTCACTCTCTATCTTCTCAATCCCTCATTCGGTCTTTCACGCTCGATTCCGACGATATATAACTAAATTCGACGAGATACGAGGGAATCCGACGAGCTATGATGACCTAGAATGACAAAGTTTCACATGAATTTGATTTTTTCCATTTAAAATGCCCAAAATGAATTTTATCGTATAACATCGTACATTATCGTACACTATCGTTATATTACCGCACGTTACATTACATTATAATTTTAACGTATCATAATATATGATGCCGTACGATAGTGTACGATATAATACGATGAGATAAGATACATTATATTAATGTACGATAAAATTCATACAAATTATAATGTACATTATAATTATAACGTACGATTATATACGATGCCGTATGATAGTGTACGATAATGTACGATGTTATACGATAAAATTCATATTTTTTGACATTTTAAACGGAAAAAGTCAAATTCACGTGAAATTTTGTCATTTTAAGTTATCATAGCTCGTCGAATTCCCTCGTATCTCATCGAATTTAGTTATATCTCGTTGGAATTGAGCGTGAAAGACCGAATGAGGAAGATAGAGAGTGAAAGTGAAATGAGTTTGTTCAAAAGGGTATTTCTCTCGAAATTGGGACAAAAGTGTATTTTTAGATATTTTTAAAATATTCTCTTTAGTTATTTATAAATTTACCATTGTCCGCAGGTTCTGGTAAAAGATATCTGGGTATTTGAGAAATCGCTCTTTCATACTGACGCGCACTGGCGTCTCTGTGGACGGATATCGCTCTAAATGGTTTTCTGAGCACAATCATCTCACTGTTGAATTTATTTGACATTGAAGATTAAAATGACTTGCGTATCGGCCCAAATGTTCATTCTGATATAATTCTAGGCTATTTTGACGAATCCGGTTCGATGGCCATTTAGTCACGTGGCTTTGAAATCGTCCGTGAGTTTTTTTTTGTCAGTGCCAATCTTTCAAAATCCTTTCGTACTTGGTTTATCGAAGTTAATAAACGAGTTTACTCTGGGATAATGTCTGATTAAATCATGTGTTAAGAAATAATCTGACGAAGATATTTTATTTTAGTAACTTATATCAGAATTCCCATTGAATTAGTAGTGTAGTAGGTTATGCCTTCCAAGCAATGCCTTATCCTACCCAAGCAAAAGTTTTCCTTTGAAGTTCAGGCTCTTTTATGTTTGTTCTCAGAAGAAATGTGCTTTGCTTCAAAGCTCTTTAAATCCAAGATTCTTAAGAATAGCATCGTTGTAACCTCCAAACTAGCTCATCTCTCCAATTCCCATTAAAAAAAAAAAAAAATCAAACTACTATTGCCCTTATTTTTCACACACACAAAAAAAAAATGGATCGGAAAGAAACCGAACATGTAGGGATTTGCAACAAGCTCTTCGACTTTGTCATGAAAAGCATAGCTTTACAAGCCGTCAAAAAATCCACTTTGGGAAATCCTGTCGACCTTACTACACCTGATCAGACGGCCCGTGGAACTTCAAGCGCCGAAACCGAACCAGAGAAGACCGTTCCTCAAAAACGCTCAAACCCTTCCTCTTCTTCTCTTCGCACTTTACTGGAAAAAGACCGAGAGAAAGAAGGGGTTGAGAATGAGAAAGAGAGAGCTAACGAGGAATCATCGGCTCGACCAAAGGCTCCGAAGAAAATGGTGAGCATAAACGACAGAGCTGAAGAGATACATAAGATCATGAAGAAGAGGAAAAAGATTGGGTCGTTCGACAAGTTGAACTCTTTCCATAACGACGAGGACAAGCTAAAGCCTCTACGTCCGATTCTCAAGGCTCCTTCTAA
The DNA here is from genome assembly GCF_054948205.1 of Urtica dioica subsp. dioica. Taxonomy (NCBI): domain Eukaryota; kingdom Viridiplantae; phylum Streptophyta; class Magnoliopsida; order Rosales; family Urticaceae; genus Urtica; species Urtica dioica. Next base: position 20,635,818 of record NC_142766.1, read on the forward strand.
CCTCGATGACAAGACTGATATGCTTGGGAATACTAATTGATATACATTTTAACATTTCATGTGTTGTATGAAGTATGAACATCGTGTGGTCTATAGACAAGCTGTGACACACAAAGATAGGCCATAAAATTGTAATACATAAAGTTTTTTCTGTAGAAAACTCTTGTTTGAAGTATTGTCATCATCAATAATTTATACTGACTGGTGATTTAAATTGGTGACATATACCAACATTTATCCATTTGCAATTTTTATACTTGAACTTAAATTTCACCGAGTTATTAAAAAAGAGAAAAAAAAAAAATTAAACAAGCTACAAACATATCCACCTCACGAAATTCTGTTTGGATTTGTTATTTCTGGATACTGGCAGCCGAAAAGCAAGATATACATTTTTTTTAAGAAGTCGCAAGGTTATTTTTATTTTTATTTTAAAATATCATTAGCTGACATTTTAAGCATTCATATATTATGGAACAAACCGAATCGAAAATCGGATAAAACCGAAAATCGATGCCATGTTGTATAACCGAAATTTGGATGATCGATTCAGTTTAAAAAATTGAACCGGATATCAATTTTAAATTTTAGAAAAATCAGATACATGATATTTATTTTTATAAAATAAAAAATAAATAATCACGCAGGATTGTATGATTCACTTTTAATCGAATTTTGATTATCATAATAATTTTATAGCCGGGTATGGATTTAAAAACTAGTTTTAAAGTGATTATGAATTTTAATCACTTTAAAAATCGAATTTCTTTAAACTGATTTTAAAACTGAATCATCGGATTTTGAAGAACCAGATAATCGAATTTTGAAAATCAGATATAAAAACTAATTATTGAATTTAAGAAATTGAATTACCGAATATTTAGATAACTGAATTTCGGTTTTGGAATTAATTGAATCGATTATTAGACTAAATTTTTTAAAACCGAAAAAATTCAGATTATGATATTAAAATAGCCAAAATCGAACCGAACCGATTCAATTTCAGCCTAAAAACACAAGTGAGGTCGTCTTGAAATTTCATCAACTATTATACAACATACATAGTAATCCATTTACAATTAGCTTAGTAAAACATGCCAGGTCAGCAGAAAAATTTGGTGAATAAGTGCTTGAGTTGACTTGAATTGCGAGTTAGAAAGAAAGGTGGTCTAAATCTAAATGGGTGATTGTCGTACGGCCTTCACAGTCCACAGTGAGAAGATCCTCTACTCCAAATCCAATTCTTCCACCACTAATCTCGCTTTCAAATCAATATCAAAATCAAAATCATCCAACACTTGTCTCCGATTCAACGATTCCCTCACAAACCCACTCTTTCGAAATCGCGTGTCGCAATCGGGAAAACCCCAAGCCACGGAGACTCACGGCGGAATTTCGATGTCCGGTTTCCACGGGATCGATCAAAACCTCTTGGACGAGATGGTCTACGATTCTCTCGTTTGGAGCTCTCTCCGTGGCCTTGTCGTCGGCGACAAATCATCTCAGGTTTGTTCTCTCTCTCTCTCTCTCTCTCTCTCTCTCTCTCTCTCTCTCTCTATATATATATATATATATATATATATATATATATATATATATATATATATATATCTATTTAGCTCTCTTCATGGCCAAGAGATTTTCCGATTACAAGAATATGTTTAGTTTCGTAAAAAAATGAGTACACATTAAACTATATAAAACATTTAACTTCAGATGATCTGTGTCAATTGACGAGTTCTTGTTCTTGACCATC
>NC_142766.1:20637673-20662335 GCF_054948205.1 Urtica dioica subsp. dioica
GAGAACCCTGCAATGGTGATCGAACCCTTCGACGCAGCGATCACAAGTCCTGCAATGCTTGCTCCGTTTCTTGACCTCGAAGTCGCAGAGCGGACAGAAAGAGATGTCTTCATCGCCGTCCCGAGACTTGGGATTCGTGGCATCCGAGTCTTCTCTGAGGTTGAGAACCATAGGGAACGGCAAAAACGGGTCCAAATAGTCGGAGTCAGAGCCGGGGAACGGGTCGATGTACTTCCTCCGAATCAATCTCCGGAGAATTTTCCTCTCGAGCCTCCGAAACATCCTCAACACTATCTCGCACAGTATTTTCCAAGTGTTCAGCTCCGTCTTGGACGAACCCTTTCTCTTCTTCCTAAACCTCGTCTTGTCCGTCGGGTCAATGGCCGTACACCGTACAAACAGAAACACCACCGAAACACACTGAACAAGAAATAGTTCAAGAAAAAATATATTTAATATCTTTTTGTCAAGGCTTCGATGGATAAAGAAAAGCACGAAGAGTAGTACCACGACGGAGAATAACGTGGTGACTGTGATTTCGGCGGCTCTGTTTCCGAGGAAAAGCCCAAGGAACGCGTAGAAGGCCACCGCCAAGAAACAGAAAATCGCCGTTCCCACAATCTGCGACATAAAAACACAATCAACGAAGCTTTCATCCGATAAATTGATCAACGAGATAATTAGAATTAAAATTAAAATTTAGAAAAGAGCGAGAATCTTGTTTAATGCAAATGAGGACCTGCAAAGGGTGGAGAGGGCGTTGCCAACCATGGCGTCTCGGTGTCAACATTTGTGAAACAAAGCCTTTTCTGGTTCTGAGTTCAAGCTTTTTTATTTTTCAGAAAAAGATCCTCGATTTTCCGGTGCTTTTGTTACTCATGGTTTTAGCATTTTCCAGTTAGTCTGTGAATTGTGATGAATAACCATAATCAACCACAGCACTCAGAAGCCAGTATTCATTTAATCACTCAATTAATGCTAACTTTGCATCCACATAATTCCAATTAGAACCCTCTTTTTATATGAACGGAGATAGTTTCCGGTTCTCAGAAACCTAGTTTACCCCGAAGTCGGAGCTAAACAGTAGTCTAATATTTCAAACAAAAGCACTAATTAACCTTAAATATTTCATTTTTAATATTATACAAAGACCTTGCTCAGCTCTACCAAACTGAAAAGAGTGAATAAACGAAGATCCAATGTGAACAACAACAAATAATAATAATAATAATAATAATAATCATGGGGAATTAGAAGCACTACCCGTGATTTCAAAATTTCCAACAACAGTCAATAATCCTGAAAATAAACAATAATAATAAAAACATGAATAAGAGAAAAATATTTTTATAAACATCTCAAATGGATAAAGAAAGAACGAGAGGATTAAACTTACCGAAAAATAAATAAGCAAATGATAGAGAATAGCTGAGATGAGTAAACTGATAGTCTGATGATACTAAAACAAGAAGGGCAATAAAAAAATGACCACAAAGCTATGGAGAAGTGAAAAACTTGGTACACGTGGACCGCCGTTGGAGTTTTGAATTTTGAAATGCGTCACGTGATCCGCGCGTGCTGATTCTGTTAAGGCCCATTCTCAAAGCCCATTTCCGTCCACGGCCCGAAGAAAAACGACATGTCAAAATCTCTTCGTCCCTTTTTCTAATCTCTCCCAAATTGAGATTTTATCAGTACGGCTTTTTTAGACTCTTCCAAGCTTTCCCAATTTTTATTATTATATATTTTTAATATGCTCCGAAATGCCCTAATGGCGTCGCCAGATGAAATCATTGCGCATTAATTCGAGAAAATAAAAAAAAAATTACGGTCAGGGATTTAGCATTGTGTATTTGCATCGAAACCCTAAAAATCAGTGACCATGGAAGAAGAAGGAGGAGGAATTCGGATGAAGAAGACGAAGACCGGAGAAGTGGAGTACAAGGAAAAGTCAGGCACAGCGTGGAGTCACTCGTACTTGAACCAGAAGCCATGGCATCCATTGTCGTACCCGAACCAGCGCCGGAAGTGGATCGCCGAGCAGAGCCACGCCACGCGCGACCGCCGCGCCCAGGAGGTTGCTCGCGAGTACGCCCAGGAGCAGGAGTTTTTCCGTCAGACCGCCATGGTCTCCGGCAAGGAGAAGGAGAAGCTCGAGATCATGAAGGCCGTCAGCTTCATGTACGTCCGTCCGCCGGGATACAGCGCAGAGATCGCCGCCGCCGAGAACGCCGACGCCGACGCCGGCGAGGTCGCCGAGCCGAAGAAGAAGCCGAAGCCTAAGGACGTGTTTGGACGCTCCGTGCCGACGGAAGAGGAGTTCGGGCTGCTGAAGAATGCTCCGAAGATGGATACGGGCGTGGCTGGGCGAGCGAGGCCGTTCGGAGTGGAGATTCGGAACGTGAAGTGCCTCAGATGCGGGGCCCACGGCCATCAGAGCGGAGATCGCGAGTGTCCGCTCAAAGACGCGATAATGGGGAACGAAGAGGCTCGGCTCAGACGAGACGATCCTTTGACTGCTATCCTTGAACACACTGATCCTTCTCAGGTACAGTACATTACTCGGTATTTGAGAACCTTTTTAAGTCAAGAACATAAAAGAACTATAGGCATAGGATAGGAGAGGAGTTTCACTGTGTGTCGAAAAAATAGGTTGTACTTTGTGTGTAAGCAAGACAGTGATAAATTGTAGGCAAAAATTCGAAAAAACTCTTAAGAGTCTGAGGAAATCAGGGTTATCGTTTCAGGCTCGACCAAAACCGATTGAAGTCAACTCTAACAGACATGACATCATTGTAGTTTTTTGGTCTCTGCTTGTCTTGAGCCGAAATCGTTTTGAGCTTTGTAACTTTTAGATTTCAAAACCCCAAATTTGTAAAGCTTGTAGCTTTCAATTATACTGCTTCCGTTCCTTTCATGATCAATGTTGATGACCGTAAGCTAAGCACCATTATTGTACTTAATTGAAGATGTTCATATTCCAAGTAATAGAATGAATCGACTATCCGTAGGTCATGGAGATAGTGCCGTGGTTGATTTTCCTTCTTTCCTTGTCGTTGTAAATGCAATACAATGAGAGGCAATGATGTTATGGGATACAGAAATGCTTTTCAGCCCGAGTACGATTCGCACGACTCCCCACCAAAGTATTAAAAAACACAAAAACAAATTGCCACGTGTCAATGAATGTCTGGATCATTAGGGCTCGTGACCCGTGATAAATAGCATCTCTCTATGGGATATCCTCTGAACACATTGAAACAAGTTTGTATGGATTTAATGTCAAACTTTAAAGGGTTTTTTTTTTTTATATATAATTATTATTATACAGACTTTGAAGTGGGAGTTGAAGCAAAAGCCGGGAATTAGTCCACCCCGAGGAGGCTTCAAACCCGACGACCCCAACCAACAAATAGTCGCTGAGGAAATATTTGACGAGTATGGAGGTACTTTTTTTCTCTCACTCTCGCACGCTCATCGATAGTTTTGTTCTCTTATCTTATTTGCTCTGTTTTGTAGGCTTTTTGGGTGACGGTAACATTCCCGACTTTCTGGCCAACTTCACGAGCAAACCCAAGAAGAAGTCTGGGAAGAAGGGTAGGCACAAAAGCCAGCAATCATCAGAGTCCGAACAAGAGGTTTCTTCTTCTTCCACGGATGGAGAGAGGAAGCCGCGGAGGAGCAAGAACGAGAAGAAAAAGAAGAAGAACACTTCAAAGAAGAAGCGGCGTGACTATTCCTCAGACGTGTCGGAGTCTTATTACAGGGAAAGTAGAAGCAAGCACAAGCATAGTAGGAGAGGTCGTTCTTATTCATCTGAAGATTCCGAGACGGAGAGAAATTATCGTGATAAGAAAAGGAGCGATAAGTCATATAGAGATTCGGAGAGCAAGGGAAAGGAAAAGCATCGATCTTACTCACGCCATCAAGATCGGTATAGCTATAGATAAAGACCCTGTTGTACTATTTCTTGTAGTAATAACTAAAAAGTTGAATCGTAAAAAAAAACAAAATTTCCGTCAGAAGCTTCTTTAGGTCTTCAATCATACCCGAGGAAGAGCACCACTACTTTAGGTGGTACTAGCCAACAAATGTGCTTATTCTGATGGCAGAGTTTAGTTGTAACAGTTTTGCGTCATTGAGTTAAAATTAGAAAATCAGAATAACATTTTGCTGAATCAATTTATATCACGCATTAGAAAGAAGAAAAAATTATTGTTAAATTAGCTCACCTTCTAGTTCCTTACACCAAACGTAACAATCAGCTCTACTAGGAGCAAATGATACACGCCCTCGAAAAGCTTCCCTCAAAATTAGAAATACAGAAAGAAAACAAAGAACCCCGAAAAAAAAAAAAAAAAAAAATAAATCCTACTAAACGTATTTCCCCCGGTATTTGGGCTTGGCTTCTTTGGTGAACTTCCCTTCACCGGAAGAATTCGAGACCGAATCCGCGGGGCTGAAAATCGCGGAATGAAGGTTTCCCTCGTCCATCCACTTCAAGTGATTGTCCCTGAAATCGATGTGCTTGAGTCTAGCGGCCTCGGCGATCTCTTCGGTGTACGGGCCGGTCTTGACCATGGTCAGCAATACCCGGCTGTAGCGCGAGCTCAGGATCTGCTCGGAGGAGGAGACGAGGTCGAAGCAAGGGTGCTCGGGGAATCGGACCTCGACGCCGTGCTGGTCTTCCTCTCTGAGGACGGGGAAGAAGAAGACGAGCCTGCCATTGATGACGAGGGTCTTGGCGGCGAGGTCGAGGAGGTCGTGGACGCACTCCACCAAGCTGTAGGCCGCAGTCGACGGAATGTGGTCCCGCCTCTTCTCGTCTGCGATCACGTAGGGGCCCACCGTCCCTTTCATCAGTTTCCGGCCGCCGGATTTCCGGCCCCCGGCGCGGACTCCATAAGGGGGGTCGCAGATTATGGCGTCGAAAAACTGCGTCGAAAGGAAAATAAATAAAAAAAATCACATATAATAATTGTTGGGAAACATGAGGCTCGTTAATGAAACTCCGAATTTCAGTTGTATGACGTGGCAATGATTTTCGGTTTTGAATTGGTTCGGTTATCGGTTTTATCCGATTTTCGGTTCGGTTTTGTACTGCCCTACTACACTAGCAATGGATAGGTGGGTACGGACTTCTGGGAAATAAACTAAGGACCTGACCTCTAGACCAACAATTCTTTCGTATGAAACGAAAGAATTATAAATAAATAATTTGGCATTAGTGGACCTTGTATTACCCGGGTGGTGACATTGCGGCCCATTTTGTATTGTATTTCTAAATGAATTATTTTTTCACGTATTTCTAGCGTATTTGAATCTCTGAGAGTTACGTTACCCGTCAAATATATGTATAAAAAAAAACATAAGTTTATGAAGAAATTCTAGTTTGAAAATGATTATTAGATCGCCAAAAATATACAAGTTCCAGGATTAAAATGCCAAGAGAAGAAAAGAATTAAGGACTAAAAGGTCACCATCCAAATAGTACATTGGCCTAAATGGCCTTCAAGAAAAAAGGTAGTTCAAATACCAGCCAGCAACAATTAGATGACAAAGTTCAAAGGAAAAGCTGATCAAACATACGAGAGAATGAAGAAAGATTCCCAATCATTTTGCTTCACAGAAGCTCTATGGCACCAATCACAATGTTCTAATTCACACGAGTAAAGATCTAGAAAACACATAGATTTTAAGAGCACTAGGATTTGAACAGAAATAGGATACTTTTACCTCTTTCAAACCAGGACGCCAAGGAGGAACATTATTATCTGCCCTAAGCAAACCAACTGGCGCCGGTAATCCATACTGCAAAAAAAAAAAAAAAAAAGATTATTCATCCGAATCTCAAACCAATGTAATTTCATTCTGAGCTGAGATGATTCAACAAAGCACCTGCTCGAAATTGCTCCAAACGTTACAGTCGGGACCACGGCCATCGCGTACGACCCTGATATCTATATCTGCACCCTGAACATTTTAGATCAGCGTCTCAAATACATGACCGTCTATTCAATCCGACGAAGGAAAGAGAAAAGCGAAGAGTTGAAGAGAAGAAGAAGAAGAAGAAGAGCACACACCATTGTCACTGCCCCGAAATGCGCTGCCCCGACTAGAATGCTTCCGGTGCCAACAAAGGGGTCGAAGACGAGCTTCCCCGGAGCAGACAAGGCTTGATTGGCCATCAAGAAAGCCATCTCGGCGTCCATGGCAGTCGGGCCGAGATATTTTCGGCTCTTCAACTGATAAGTCGGCAAGAGTCTTCTGTCCGCGCCGCCGATCTCGCGCCCGAAAAAGATCCTTCTGTGATCCACCGGAGGAAGCCCGTTGTTGGACCCGTAATCGTCGGTTTCGATTAGCCAGAACTTGTGATCTGGGTTCTTCAAATTGACTCGACCCTGCAACAAGACGGACAAACTAATCACTACTAAGGGTATGTTTGGAACCCGGAAAATCTGAGAGGGGAAAATGAGAATACATTTATATTTTCTTTGCATTGTATTGTAGACGAAAAATTTGAGGGAAACAAGTTTTAAGGGAAATTTGAAAATGTATCACTAAAATTGAGATTCGCGAGTGGAAAATAAATTTAAGTAAATTTTCTTTCACTCTTCCTTCCCTTTTCATAAAAATTTCTTTTTGACTTCTAAACACAAAAAATAAAGAATTACATTCGTATTTTTCTTCGAATTTCATTTCCTGAAAAGCACACACTGTAGAAAACCAGTGTGATATACCAAGTGTATAAATAGTTTGTATTCTTCTCTCATAATATACAAGTAGAATATTTTCCTTCAGTCTCTCTCTCTCTCGCGAATTCTACACACATTTCAGAGAAAAATAAGTACTCACAAACCTCGAAAGGAATGTAGTCAAGAGCCTGAATCCTCAAAGTCTGTTCCTGAAAGGTGAGAACTTTCCCGAAAGTGTCGACATTGATCCTGAAAGTACTCTGAGAATCCAAGTAAGGCAATTTTCTCTCCTCGGGATAGCTCTTCACAGACTCTTCCAACTCCTCGGAGCTATCTCCTTCTCCCCAGACCTCGTACACTCCTTTCACCAGTATGCCTGACATAGAAAAACGACAACAATCAGAATCACCACGTATGAGTAAAAGTAAGACCCAGAAGAAGAGAAGGGAAAAAAAGGTTTCAGTACTCCGATTGGCGATCTGGGCGGCGATTTTTTCGGAGGGAAGGTCGACGAAGTGGAAAGGAGAATCTGGATGGTGGTGTTTGGGAAGCTTCCACTGTAAATGGCGGTTTTGTGGCTCCGTGTCGTCGAAAGCTCCGAAGAGATGGGCTAGAGATTCCACTTCGGGTTTTCTATAGTCCAACAGTCTGTGATAAAACACACACAGATACCACATCTTCTTCTTCTTCTTCGCAAGCTGAGAACTGTGAGAGAGAACGAAAAGAAAACCCAGAGAGAGGCAGAAGCAAAACCCCTCCAAAACCAAACCCCCCACGAAAGGCGACAATAACAATTCTTGGTTGCCGAAGAAAACGACATCAATTTAATTAGGGTTTTAGACAAATTTGTCGTATTTAAAAAAAAAAAACGTAATGTTCTTTTATGCATTAGCTACCTCTAATTATAGGGATCGATTTTTATGTCATTTCTATTTTGTATTCCGATTAAAAACGTTTTGCAAATATTAATTTTGTAAACTAGTTAATATTTAACTAAATTTATAGTTTAAGCATTGACGAATATAAAAAAAAAAAAATCACAATGTTACGATAGTTATTTGTTATAATTGAATGTGATTATTCATATTCTATTCTATGACATCTATAATGATTTTGGACCAAAATCAAATAAATATAATTTAATCCTAAAATATGACTACATGAACAGAACTATTACATTTATATCCTTTCAATTTAGTTTCTTTTTATTAGATAATTATTAAGAAAATTCAAACCTTTTTTTTTTATTTTATTAACAATTATTTTTATTTGGAATTAAAATTTGAAACCGTCTAAAATCATTTCTTTTCTTCTTCTTCCCAAAATCTCTCTCTCTTTCTCTCTCTCTCGCGTCCAAAATCCTCCAGTTCGTCGGACAAAAAATCAGACCTCACTTCATATTCTTCATCTTTCTCTCTTTGTCTCTCTATTTCGTTATCTCTCTCTCTCACCGAAACCCTAAAACAAACCCACCACGCCTCTCTCTCTCTCTCCAGTTCTTCTTCTACATTTCTTCGGCCGAAAACCACCACGCCTTTCACCCAGACCTCACTGAAACCCACCGCGCCTCTCACCCAAACCGAAACCCATTGCGCCTCTCTCTCTCTCTCTCCGTTTCTTCGGAAAAAACCACCCAAAATGACGAACACCCAGACCGAAACCCTAAAACGAGACCCATTTTGACTGAAACTCAGACCCAAATACCGGACTCAAACTCAAACCCTAAGAAGAAATCCCCCGCCAAGAAACCCAAACTCTCGCCTGAGAAATCACCCCCGGTGATGCGTAGAAGTCCTCGCGTGTCCCATCCCAGCGCCGATGAGTCAAATCCGAGCGTGGCAAAGAAGAAGAGGAAGACGACCATCTCAAAGTGAACGAAAATCTCTAAACCCTAAAGTGAAAATGACGAACTATGAAAGTGAACGAAAATGAAGAAAAAAGAGAGCAAACCCTCTTTCATTGAGTTGAAGCCACTGAAAAACGAGTTGAAGACGAGAGAGAGAGAGAGAGAGAGAGATGAACAGAAAAAAAAAAAGAGAGAAGAAAAGAGAGACAATAACAAGAGATTGTTATACTTAAAAAAAGTAATCCCAAGAAAATAAATAAATCCAACTGAAAGTCGAATACTAAAATAAAAAAAAAACGAAATGTTAATAAAATTGAGAGTATTTTTGTACTTAAATAAAATAGGTAGTCATAGAATATGATTAAATTGGACTTATTTGATTTTGGTCAAAAATCATTGTGGAGGTCATAGAATAGGAATAATCCCTAATTGAATAAAAAAGAATTAGAAGAATTAGAACGAATTAAAAATAAAACACAATTAATCAATTATTTAATAATTATAAAATTTAAAATATAACTAATTTCTATCTCACGTTTAAGCAATTACTTATTTCTAATTCAAGGTTGAAGTTAATTTTAGTAAATAACAAATATAAATATAATGCATATACATACAAATTTCACAAAAATTACTATATCTCATTAAAATAAATAAAAATTACCTGACAAAACGACTTATGAAGAATGAAAAAAAAAAACTGAGAAAGATAAATTACTAAAAAATTGTTTCCGATCGAATGCTGAGAATAGAATCTAAATTAAAAGAACGAGATAGTTAATTAAAAAAAATTAAAACTAAAAAAGAAAGTGTATATGAGGATGGAGAAATAGACCTGCAGCAAATATTTAAAACGAGATTGAAAATCTGATTTCATTGTCACGTCAAATTTTTACAAACAATTGTTATTTTACAATGGGACTCAATGTTTATGTTTTGAGTGGCTTAGAACTTAAAATTTTTCATTGAATATTAGGGGGCCGTTTGGTTATGTTTTCTGTTCCCGTTTTCTGTTTTCTGATTCTAAATTCTAGAAAACAGTTTTAGAAAAACTGTTTGGTTATGAATTTAGAAAACAGATTTAGAATCATGTTTCTGTTTTCTTTGAAATTTGTTTAGAAAACAGAAAACAATGAAAAATCGTTTTCTATTTTATCTCTATACAATTGAATGGAAAACATAACCAAACAACATTTAAAATATTCTGAAACGTAATTCTAAATCTGTTTTTTAAATTTAAAAATTAGAATCAGAAAACAGAATTTAAAAACAGAAAACGAGTTTAGAAAACTAAACCAAACGGTCCCTAGATTTCCGAGTATAATTTCCTTAACAAATTTAAAATTGACATGAAGTCTACCTTCCTTGAGGGGGTATCTGTCCAAAATCAAGATACCTTGGTGACGAAAACGACATTAATTTGTTTGTCGTTTTGTAACTGTGTATCGGGTCGGGTATAAATATTCGATTGGTGTATGGGTTGACCCGATATGTGACCTAACCTCTACTAATAGTCTAGTACTACTTCATTCATATTTTGGGGTTTACTTCTATTTTTTCGGTTCTCGGTTGTTGCTCTGTTTCACGCGTTGTTGATTTTTGTTTAGGTCAAATCGAAGCTAAAGCCTCTTTGTCTCTCTCACTGAATCGGCTCTCTCTCTTTTTTTTCTCTCTCGTAAGTTTTTCAAATTCTTCACTGCTCTTTTGTTATTTTTTTGGATATTCTCAAACGACGATCGATTTCGAAGGTTTGTTTGGATTCTGTATAGATAGCGTAGTTTCTTTGTGTTTTCAGATCTGAACATTGTTTATGTTGTGGATGATTACAATTTATTTTCTAAGACCTAATGCTTAAGCTGTCGATTGATGTTCGTACCGAAGAGTGTTTGGTTCTAATTAGGTCAGGAGAGATACGAGTGATTCTTTTCTCGTATTGTATCTTCAATCTATGAAGTATGATTATCTTGAATATTTGCCTCAATTCGCTGGCTTTGGGTTGTATGATTCTGGTTGAGGTGTTTGGTTATAATGAAAATTGCTTGCAGGTTGATTAATGGCGGAGGAGCCAGAGTATCGCTGTTTTATCGGAGGTTTGGCATGGTCAACCTCTGACAGAGGTCTTAAAGAGGCTTTTGATAAGTATGGGAAGCTTGTCGAGGCCAAGGTAATTGGTTATGATGTTTATCATTTTGATTGAATTTTTCAAATTTGTTGTCCGTTTAATTGTAGCCATAATGTTATATTTGCTTATAATTGCCTGTGCTACAAAGTTCGGTTGCAGGAAGTTTCTTCTTCTTTTTGTGATGTTTACTGTCTTATGATCTATTTCATTTCATTTCTATGATATCATCTGTACTTTTGTTGAGGATATCGAATATCATGTAGTTTTAGGTAAAGAGTCATGCGATACTTAATGGAGATTTCGGCGTACCATCTTTGTTTCAGGTTGTCATTGATAAACTCAATGGGCGTTCGCGTGGATTTGGGTTTGTCACTTTTGAGGACAAGAAGGGTATGGACGAGGCCATTGAAGAGATGAACGGAGTGGAATTGGATGGAAGGACTATCACCGTTGACAAGGCTCAGCCTAACCAAGGAGGTTCCGGAAGAGATGGCGGTCGCGATCGTGGGGACCGCGGTCGGGATTCTGGCCGCGGTGGTGGCGGCGGTGGTGGAGATTGCTTCAAGTGTGGAAAACCGGGACATTTCGCTCGCGAGTGTCCCGGCGAAGGAGGCAGAGGAGGAAAGTACGGTGGTAGAGAAGATAGGTACAGTGGCGGCGGAGGTAGTCGTTACGGGTCTGAGCGAAACGGAGACCGGTCTGGTGGGCGTAGCAGCAGGGACGGAGGTAGTCGTGGAGATCGTGACCGCGATCGTGATCGTGAACGTTCAGGGCCGTACGATCGTCGGAGCTCGGGAGGAGATCGTAATCACTGAAAATGGTATGAAATACGTCAACCATACACGATAGAGAATTACTGACGATAGTGATTGTTAGGCTGACATGTATTGTTTTTTTTGGGTAATTACCGTGTTGCAGTTTAAGAATCGCCGGCGGTGTCATGGTTGGCTGAAGTGTTGGGAGTTTCCTTTTTGCAAGAGATGTGTTGATTGTGTTGGGGAATCGAGTGTAGTAAAATGAGTATTTGAACTTGGGCACAAGTGTTCTCTGACTGTGTTTTGTTGCTCTAAACTGCTGAATTTGAAGTTTTCGTTCGTGGTATACAATCTCTTATGGTTCTTCTTGCTTGACTCGTGATATGTTCCAAATGTGGTCTTGTGCTCTGAGTTGTTCCGATTAGTACCACCCCCACATGCAATGGCCGTGAGAAATCTGTTATCACTTGGGAGTGTGTTCTTAGAATGCCCGTTTTAGCTACCCTGTTTTCGGTATCTTACTAAGAAAAAAGACTCGAGCGGGTAACATCTTATTTCTTCATGCGATTCCATGATTTTTCTTTCTTTCGTGCTTTATTAATACCGCTGATATTTTGGCAGGAGGCTTTGGCTAGTTATGGTTCATGATTGGGTTCCTTTGTTAACTGGCCATGCATCGTTTTTAACTTTAATTATTTCCCAAAGCACCAGCCCTCTCTGTCTCTGTGCACTGTTTTGAAGAGAAAAAAAAAATGGCAGGTTTTGTGAACTGCTCTTGCTGCTCTATATCCATTTTTGTTTTCGTGTTGCTGGAAGAAAATTCAGGTCTTGTTTTGTTTTCCTTATTTATATGCATTATTATTAATTAATTTTTTTCCCTGCCTTTTTCATTTGATTTTTCCTAGAGTATAGTATCTGTTCGGTTCAAGACCTGAACTAAATAGCACACATCTCTTTTTCTTTTTCTTTTTTGTTAAAAAAATTATCACGTCTCTTGTTTCCTCATGATTTGATCAACATATGCCCCATAGAATTGTATAATTAGGCTCATAGAATTGTATATATGCCCTATACAATCAAATTACCACAAATCAAACAAAGTTTGTGAACAGTGTTGTGTTGAAAGCAGCTTTTTGGACATCCTTTTGCTTACAAAATCTCAAATAGAAAAATGTTACAAAACTTTGCTTCTCCAAAAGGTAGTTAGACTTAGGGCAAGTAAATATTCCATGCCATTTACAGATAAAAATAACTTCCACTTTCATCTTTTCCTATACCTTAATTATACAAGTGCATGCCTTTTATTCGGACAAAAAACCATAGCACACACAGGGACCAAGAGAGAGATTTACTAACCACACCTTTGGGAGAAAGAAAGAAAGGAGAAAGTAAAAAAAAAAAAGAAAAAAAAGGGCTTTCTGAGAATCACATATCGAGGCCGGTCGAGCCGACAAGCTTGGTGAGCCCGAAGGTGACTGCCATGGCCAACCACCCTCCGATCAAGACCCGGGCGCACGATTTCGCGACAGGTGTCCTCCCGAGAGCGGCCCCGAGCACCCCGAAGGTCAAAAGCATGAGGCTGGCCACGGCGAGCACCACGGCCATCCTCACCCTATGGTACGGTATGAACGCGGCCGCCAGCAACGGAGCCGCGGCTCCGACGGAGAACGCCAGAGCCGAGGCTATGGCCGCCTGAGCCGGGCTCGGAAGCTTCTCGGCCCCGTCTCCGGCGGGCCCGCCGGAGTCGAGCCCGTTCCGCTTCATCTGGGACCGCTCGATGTCGTATTGGGTGTAGACTGAGACGAACTCTCCGATGGCCATGGAACACGCTCCGGCGACCAGGCCCGCGAAGCCCGCCAAGAGCATGGGTTTCACGTCTCGCCTCACCGACCCGACTCCCATCATGAGCGAGGCCACGGTGACGAGCCCGTCGTTGGCCCCGAGCATCGCCGCCCTCAGCCACTGTGCCCGCTGGAAGTAATCCGCGTCGGCTTGTTTCTGCTCCGCCGGAATCTCGATGCGGATAGAAGAGGAGGTTTGGTTAATGGAAGCCATGAGAAAAGAGGTGTTTTTTTTTTTGGGTTTATGTGTATATATGTGTGTGTGTTTGAGTAGATTAGTTTTGAGGTTTATAGCTTGTGGAGAACACACGCCTTGTTCTTGGGTATATATAGAGGATTGGGATTGAGAGGAAAGTGGGAGTGGTGGTGGCAAAAAACAAGTGTAATATTTGAAAAGCACTTACTATGACTCTCTCTTGATTAAATAAATTAAATTACCTTGAAAGTGGTTAGGTATGAAAACAAATTCTTCTTTTTATACCCGATATTTCAGTATTTGTAAAAAGGTTGATAATTGAATATTCCCAAATTGGGGAGTAATAGATATGCTACTTTCATTAGCACACCAGCTTGTTAGAAGCTATGAATATGAACATGGAAACAAATTCGGCTTTTTTGGTAAGTAGAATAATTCAGTTTTTTTTTCCTATTAATATTGCCTAGCAATATCCAGGTACTAAAACAACTATTTGTAAAAATAAAATAAAAAATATTTAAATATAGTTTCCGGAAAAGTAAAGTTGTTTTTGTGGAGAGCCAGAAGGAAGTTAAGCATTGCAATTTGCAAGTATCGTGTGCTTCATACCGGTAATTCATTTCAAACACTTAAAAATATATCCCAAATACTATATTAAAATAAAAAAATAAAAAAACCTCAATCTGTGTTTTTAATGTTGTTTGTTTAGTCGTTGATATTGACTGAATAAACCTTTGTATTGTTGTAATGCTTAAACCCCGCTCTTTTAATCCAACTCATAAATCTAATAGATAATGTATATATGGTGAAATGGTGATTAGGCATGCACTTAGGAGGATAACACTACACGATAAATTGATTAACCAATTACTCTTGCATGATAAAGCTATCGTGGTATTAACAGAAAAACAAATAAAAAATCTCTTTATGAGATTGTGGAAGCAACAATATCACACTAATAAATTATAATGGAGTGTGTCTTCCACACGGAAGCTTGTGCCTTCTATATATAATATTAATAGGAAATGGCGGCATAAGTGCCCAAAGTTTTCGAGTTTTTACATTTATGTACCCAAACTTTTTTTTTTCGCGGCATAAGTATCCAAAGTCGCTTCTCCGTTTCGCTTTTAGTGTTTTGGACGTTAAATGTAAACGGCGAGCCACGTGTCTTCATCCTACAATATCAGAGTTAATAAACGGGAATAAATTAGAGGAAATGGCGAAATAAAACCACCGAAATAAAGACCAGTTCACATATTATGAGAAGAAAAAAAAAATACCTAAAACCCTAAATCCCCAAATTTTGGATACTTCTTCTACTTGAGAATCGCTGAAATTAAGCTCATGGAAGGATCGAATTCGTCCTTCGGGAGTCGCAGCAGCACCAAGAGCCGCCGGTCTCCCCGCGGAAGTGGAGAATCGACGACGTCGAGAGCCGTTCGGGGTTGGATTTGCTCTTGTGGTGTAGAAGTCGTCCAGAGGACCTCGTGGACTGATTTGAATCCCGGGAGGAGATTCTTGAGCTGCTACAAGTCACGTGTAAGTTTGATATGATTTGCTCTTGTGGAGATTCTTGAGCTGCTATGTGGACTGATTTGCTCTTGTGGAGATTCTTGATTTCTTTCAACTGATAATGTTTGTTTGATATGATTTTCTTCTCTTCTTATTCAGCCTGAGGAACAATGCAGCTTTTTTCAATGGTTAGACCCAGAAATTTTCCCAAGATCAAAGCAAATTATACCCGGATTACTTAGGAGAGTAAACGAGTTGGAATTCGAACTATCCAGACGACCTACGGGCAGAGAGGAAGAGCAAGCAATTAGGAAATCACAAAGCATGAATTTTAGATACATTTTTGCAGGAATTTTATTTGGAATTGTAATTGGTTTTTTTCTTGGCTGTTAAATCTGTTTTCTTGACTCTCATGTTAAATCTGTTTTCTTGACTCTCATATTAATGGTAATGAATTTGTTTCCCACAACTGTATTCTTGATGCCCGGCAATTCTAATATGGGTTTGAAGAGGCATATGAATGTGTTAAATATGTAATAAAGCGCTTATGATCCTGTTGAATCTTCTGCAGTTATCTCTGTAAGTGTCATCTTATACTCTTTAATCGCATGTGTTTAATCATAGCTATAATATATCCTTTATGCTGCGGTGCCTGTCTCAAAGGATGTGTTCAGTTTCAGCAGCACTAGAGTCAGTTTTTACTTCAAAAGAAATTATAGTTGATGAAAAAAATCATGGGAATATGCACTTTTGATTGAGTTGTGTCTCTCTGATCTTGAGTTGTGTTATTATTGATGAAGATAACAGCTAAAAAAAAACATCTTTCGGGACTGAAATGGCTTTTTGTGCCTTGATATGAATTATGCAATTCGTAGGATCAAATTATCTATTGTGTTACCTAACATATTTTCATTCCAATCAAAACAGCCAAAACATATTGATAGCACAAAACATCATTCAATCGTCACCATGTCTCAAAAAAAAAAAAAAAAAAAAACCATAACGCAGCCATTATCTAAAGCCTATAATCGAGTCTCCTCAGCAGCAGCTCTTTCCCGTTGCCTCTTTCTTCTTTCGTTCCTTTTTTGTGTCTCGGCGGTTGGGTTCGTCGAGAATGGTCTTCCTTTCTTCTTTGGAGCCGAGTCCTAACAAACAAACAAGAGGTAGTGTTTTAAACTTGAACTGAGATTAAACTGAACAAACAAACAAGAGGTCAAATAAAAACTAACCTCTACCGATTTTTCATTAAGACAAGTCCTTCTCGAGTGCCCTTGTTGCTTGCAGTTGCTGCACCGGTTTGTTTGTCCTTTTCGAGGGGCGTGAGTAGTTCCTGGCGGAATCTCGTCATGGTGTCTGTTTCTCTTCTTCTTTGGACGCCCAAGAAAATGTCCCGCTAGCCATCGACTAGTGACGTGTTTGTTGTTAAATACGATGCCACAATTGTGCTCATCAACCAAGGTATTCACTCTAACAGTGGAACTGCGATAATCCCTAAGCCGAGCATACAAAATCCACGGACAACCCAAACCCTCGCATCGTACTCTTAATTTATTCTTGTTGTTACAGAGGTATGTAAATTGTCGATCACTCTTAATAAATTCTTCAACCACAACATGCCTTAAATCAGTCATAGAGGGGAATTCCATACCCAGTTTAAATTTGAAATCAGCGGGATATGAGCGAGGGTTGTACGCTGTCCTCGTCATCTTCGTCATTTGCTCGTCGTCGCTGTTACAGATGCTGTTGAGGTCGGACTCGGAAGCCAATCCATCAGACTCTGCATCTCCTTGTTCTACGTCGTTGCAGACGTTGTTAATGTCGGCCCACCATTGTGACTGAGCTCTGGCTTCATCATTCTCAGCCTCCTCGTCTGCATGAAGATCAAAGTCTGCTGCTTCGTCCTCGTCGGATTCGTCGACCTCAGCCTCTTCTTCAACTGAATCCGAGTCCGGTGGTGCTTCCTCAACCCGCGACGAACCTGCTCCCTCCACCCGCGCTGATGCTTCCTCGACCCGCGATGCGGCTTCGTCGACCAGTGGTGGTGCTTCGTCGAGTCGCGGTGGTGCTTCCTCGACCCGTGACGAACCTGCTCCCTCCACCCGCGCTGATGCTTCCTCGACCCGCGACGCAGCTTCGTCGACCAGTGGTGGTGCTTCGTCGAGTCGCGGTGGTGCTTCCTCGAGTCGCGTCGGTGCTTCAACCATGATTTCTGGTTTAGTCGATCTGGTTTAGGAGCGAATTCAGGGATTTTATTTTTTTTATTTTTCATTTCAAAATTATTTTATTTTTCATTTCAAAATTATTTTATTTTTTCATTTCAAAATTTTTTTATTTAAGCAAATCAGTCACAACCGTCCATTTCAAAGACCATCTATATTTAACGTCCAAAACACTAAAACCGAAACAGAGAAGCGACTTTGGATACTTATGCCGCGAAAAAAAAAAAGTTTGGGTACATAAGTGTAAAAACCCGAAAACTTTGTGCACTTATGCCGCCATTTCCTCTAATATTAATGGCCAAATAATCTGTTCCAACCATATTTGTCTCGTCCATCTTTATTCTTTTTAGATCTCCATTTGCTTAAAGCAAGATAAGAACTATATTCACACACACACCAAAAAAAAAAAAAAAAAATACATATTCAGACCTATCTTTCACAGGAAATTCCAAGAAGAGACTCTTATTATTATGATCATATTTTATAAAGTTATTATAGTCGGTCTGAGAGATTGTTTTAGACTTTTAGGTCTAGGTTTAATATTATAATCTCTAGAGCAATGATTATTTTTGTTTTACAAAAAGCCAAAATTTTCGTTTCATGGAGGTACTGGAGGCTAAATATATAAATAATAATAATATTGAAAAAAATGATTGACCATTTGTGTAGCTCTTTAAAAGATTCTACTGGAAAATAGATTGTATCGTCCCATTTTTTTGTTTTACAAATTAATATCTTTTTTTAGTGTAAAAATTTTAAATGTGAGACATCTTTAAGAAAAAAAATGTGAAAGGGGCATAAAAACTTGCTAATCTAAAAATAAAAAATCTAAAAATAGAAAGGGAAATATCAACAGCATCCCTTGTGTTTAATCGAAACACGAGATTTATCCCTTCGATTTTTAGAAATATCAAAATATCTCTTCAGTTTAATATAAATGACATATACCTCCCCTAAAAATGTTATATTACAAATTTGATCATTTTCGTTGATTTTTTACAAAAAAATAATTTGAACTCCCCAAAATACCCTTAGTAGAATAAATATTTATTTATTATTTTATTAAAAAAAAATTCAAAATCTCTCTTTATCAAAAAAATCATTAACTTTTTATAAAGAAATTTTTTTAATTTAATTTTTTTGTATATAGAATAGAAAATAAAAAAAATATTCATTAAGGGTATTTTTGGGGGTTCAACTTATTTTTACATAAAAAATAAACGAAAATAGTGATATTTATAATATAACATTTTTTTGAGGAGGTATATGTCATTTATATTAAACTGAAGTGATATGTTAGATATATTTAGAAATTTAAGGGATAAATCTCGTATTTCGATTAAACACAAGAGATACTGTTGATATTTTCTCAAATAGAAATATCATTTTCTCGATTCTATTCACGTTGTATAGACTCTTTTTTCAACTCAGGTATCTTTGACACGAAAATATTAGTCCTCATTAGTCTAAACGGTGTGTTTGCTTTCCGTCGTTTAGGTGAATTTTATAGAACATATCTAGATGCATAAATTATAAAGATTTTGTCTTAGATAGAATATTAGAATATAAAGTAAGTTAAAACTGCCGGCTGAGGGTAACGATAACATAAGAGTATATCAGCAGTGGAAAGCAGATAATAATAAGAAGATTGTAGAATGGTGTGATTTGATTAAATTGTCGATTTAAAATTAAGGATTTGTAAAATAGTAAATATTTGCTTAAAAGTAAAAAATAGCTTAAATGTGCAATAATCAGATTTTAAAAATAAAATTAATCTTAGAATTAATATTTTTTTAAAGTGATAAATTCCCTATAATAATTGTCAAAAAATTTAATTTTTGTGTCAAAAAACATTTGAAAACGTAACTTTGGCTACTTTCCTGAAAATTTGAAATTTAATTTGGTTACTTTGCTAATCAATTAGTTTTAAATGACTATTTTGTACCATTTAAAAATGTATGACTATTTTGTACAATTTAAAAATGTATACAAAAAGAAAGGAATTTTAAAAATTATTAGCTTTATCAATATAAGCCAATATTGGTAATGGAAAGACAGCATAGGTACATAAAAATGATCTATTTTTGATAAATACATACACTATGCATATATAAGAAAATGATGAATAATGTTGTTGTTTCATTCACATTTTTATGCAAGGGTGTATGTATAAAGGACTTGTTATATATAAGTTCATACGCATTTGTATACGTAAAGAGTAAAAGGGTAGTTCTACTTCTACTTCTCTTACCTTCCTACGTGGACGTAGGTCGTGTATACATTAGGTACAGATATCAGACAAAACATTTAGAGGTGTAAAATAATAATCAATTAGCCGTGGATTCTCCATTTTTTCATACAACATTATTTAAATGGAGAATAATCTGACTAGGGTCTTTGTATACTTTTTTGTTTTTTGTTTTTCGCTTTTAGAGGCGTTATTTGATTTTTCTCGGGTCTCATGGGAAAAGTAAAAATCGACTTTCGCAAAGTAATTTCACTGTTTCAGGCTATTCATAAGATCTATTTTTAAAGTTGTCACATCATTACATACGCCCATGAAACAAGAAAAATTCAACAAAATGGAGCCATTTTGAAACATTTTAGACAGAGAATTTCATTGTCGGATGGTAAATGGTCAAAGATATCGAGGATATAGACAAAGTGCATAGTATATTATTTCTCCATTGAGGTGAATGGCAAAGTCTCTAATGCGATTTTTCGGATAACGTTTGTAAAATACATGACAGAACGGAGGTTTGTCACGTGTGTCGCTTGAGGTAATTCGATATCGTTTTTCGGATGGTTTCAAGAGAGTCCTGAATGTTACTATCTCTAGAAGAACCTTGGATTTACGATGAGGACGATGGAGATCAATTCCGTCAGCTGCGAGAAGACATAAGTGTGATTCATTCACATTTATCAAATGCTTTTCGAGTAAGAATCGAAATTTGTTCTTAAGACTTTTGATGTAATTTTTGTAGTTTCTTTTGATTTTATAGGTTATTAAGGAGCTTCAAGTGTTATGAGGGTAATTGAGCAATTTCATGGTGATTTTAAGACTCCATTGACAAATTAGAGAAAAACAAGAAACAAACCGCTCTATTCTGCATGATTTGAAGATTCATAATTGATTACTTTGGATGAGCTCTTTCTAGAATGGAATAGATATTTCTCTTATCTTTCCAACGCATATTTGTTTTTTTTATTCCAAACGTTACTCTGCGACAACTTTGTAAACAACTATTTGTAAATAAAAATCATTTCCCAATTATTTGGGTGAATTTGTCCTTAAATATTGGAATTTCATGACAAAGAAACAATAAAATACATTTGTTTCGTGATAAACTGGTAAAGAAAAATGGTAATTTCGTGACCACCTGATCACGAAATATTGGATTTTCGTGATCAGTTGTTTCAAAATATTAGAATTTCGTGATTACTTTATCACGAAACATATATATATATATATTTTTTTTGCAACGTTATCACGAAACATAAAGGTTTAGTGACAACATGGTCACAAAAGAGACGTATTTCGTGACCTCTTCGTCACGAAATTCGAATATTGTCAAGAAGTTCTTATTGTGTTACAATTTCTTCCGGAATCAATGGATTGTCTACGAAAGTGGGGCTTTGGTTCATGGGGTCATACCATGTTGTAATTCGATAAATATAATTATAAAAAATAATATTTGAGTGAATTTTGAAATTAAATCATTTTTGTGAGATTTTAAAAAATATTAATGAAGAAATAACTTTTAACGGAATTATTCATATTATTATCTCATGATCTAGATATATGAAGATTACTTCTATATGGCCATATGATTCCTTGTTTTTTGTTTAAAATTCAACACGCCACTTGATACCAAGTTGAAAACCAGTGACATAAAAGAATCCACTAATTTTGGATGAATTTGTCAAAAAAATTCAAATTTCGTGACCACATTGTCACAAAAAAAAAATGATTTCGTGAATTTTGTGATCATTTTATCACGAAATCAGTAAATTTTGTGACAATATTATTGCTAAATTTCGTGACAATATTACATTGTCACGATTTTTTTTTTACAATGTCTTCCTGAATCGATTGATGATTGGCCAAAGAGACATACCAAATAACTAAAATTGTAACCTGAACCAATAAGTAGAACTTTGACATACCAAATCATCCAACGAAACTAGAAGAACATTATATATAATATATAAAATAGAAGAAGGGTGAATACTCACAAAACAAAAACGGTTCAAAGAACAGTGTTTTTTTTTAAATAGAAAAAATATGAGATTAAATCTTAAACACAAATAATGTTCATTCGTACATATTTCATTTTTTTTTTCTCAGAAAGATAAAAATATCTTCAAAAAATTTTAATACATTTTTTTCAAACTTAAATATTTATGGATATGTCTATATATTTTTTCCTCCAAACTAAAATATATTAATTATTCATAAAGAAATATTGCTCGTAATTCATAAAGAAAGCAATAAGCTAACGTAAACTCCACGGAAAAAAAAATCGCTAGAACATGAACTTTAATATAGTTAAAATTTAAAATCAAGACAAACCAAATGCCATGGCCCATAGACCTAAGCCATGACCAATAGACCTAAGCCATGACCAAATGCCACTATAGACAAAATAAGAACAACACAATTTATTTTATACACACATAGCAAATCGAACGACAAAATTACGACAAATACAAGTACGGCCTAATGAAACAAAGCCGCAATCAAAGATCTACCAGAATACGTAATGAAATGATCAGTGCTTCGGCCTCTCCGCCTGGACTCTCGCCGACAAAGCCATGGAGCTTGACCATCTCGGCGGACCTCCGGTGGCTACCGCAAGCCCACTCTCTTCATGTGCCTAGTCACCAAGATAAAGAGAGAATGAAATAGGGATTTCGTGAATTGACATAAAGAGGAAAAACAAGGGTAAAATAGTAGTTACATAATTCATTTTAAATTCATGTTTTATTACTGATTTTTTGAAAAAATGTCAAAAAAAAAAGAAAAAAATCAATTGCTCTTTTTTTACTCTTAGCAGTGTCCAAGTCCCAATAAATTTCACAACTAATCTAAAATATGTGTCAATTTTCGTATTTCACTCATATTTTTAAAACATTTCACTAGTAATCGTTTCTCTTTTTTTTTTTTCGAACAAAAATACCTTCATTTTTCAAAAATTTAGTAAACAATTATTAAAATTTCATCACCAATCATTAAAACCTGTTCTATAAATACTGAAATCTGATTAACTGTTATTGAAATTTGGTAAAGAATTATTGAAATACGGTCAACAACCATTGAAATATAATCAACGGTTATTGAAATTTGGTCAATAAATTGAAATATGGTTAACTCTTATTGAAATCAATCTAGTTAACCGTTATTGAAAATGATTATTTATGAAAATTAGAAGGTTCAACGGTTAATATTGAAAAAATTACGAAAAAACGGTTAGTTTCAACTATTTCTATCGTGTCCACATGAAATTCAGGCCCACAGTTAGTGATCAACATCGGTCCCAGCTGCGACCAATCTCTTTCTTCACACCGCTTTCTTTCATAAGCTTTCTGGTCTGATCCTGAAAACCCCAATTTCCCGCCACGGCGTACATATTCGAAGACAGAACATACGTAGCCGAGTCATCGGGTTCCAAACGAAGAAGATTCTCCGCCGCGAATTCTCCGATGTCCACGTCACCGTGGACCGTACAAGCGCTCAATAAAGTCCTCCAAATCATAGCGTCCGGTTCTATCGGCATCTTCTCTATGAACCGCTTGGCTTCGCCGACCAGACCGGCTCGTCCGTACATATCAACCACGCAAGCGTAATGTTCGGGTTTCGGCTTCAAGTTGTGATCTCGGCCCATGGACTCAAAGTACCTGAGCCCATCGTCCACCAAGCCCACGTGGCTACACGCCGCCAAGACCGCGACGAAGGTGACGTGGCTCGGCTCGAAGCCGAGCCGCTTCATCTCCTCGAAGAGCTCAGTGGCTTCGAGGCCGTTCCCGTGCTGAGAGCAAGCCGTTATCACGGCGTTCCACGTCACCTCGTTTTTCTCCGCCGACGTACCGTAGAATTCCCTCTTCGCGTCCTCGATTCTTCCGCATTTCGCGTACAGAGTGATCAGAGCGTTCGAGGCTTCGGTTTCTGACACGTGTCCTGATTTCAAGACCGTCGCGTGGATTCGCTGACCTTGCTTTATGTTTACCGAATTCGCGGCGGCGCTGATCGCCGAGCCGAAAGTGAACGAGTTGGCTTCGATTCCGATTCCGATCGAGTTCATCTCGGAATACACTCGGAGAGCTTCGTCGCAGAGACCGCTCTGTGCGAATCCTGAGATCAGTGAATTCCAAGCAACGATGTCCTTGCTGTCGTTTTTCTCGAACGACGTGTAAGCTTCGGCTACTCTTCCGGATCTGGAGTAGAGGCTCACGAGCGCGTTTCCGATCGAGAGATCGTCGGCGTTTCCAGAGACGTACGACTGAGCGTGGATTTGCCTTCCTTGTTTCAGAGCTTTTATTCCGGCGCAAGCCGTGATCGCGCTGGCGAATCCGATGCTATCTGCTCGAATCCCTCGGATTTCCATTTCTCGGAAAAGCTCGAGCGCCTCGGAGAACAGACCGTGCTTCGCGAGACCGGCGATCATGGCGGTCCAAGCCACCACATCGGCTTCTTCTTTGAGTCTCCGGAGAACTCCCATGGCGGCTTCGAGCTTTCCGTTCTTGGCGTACATGTCGATGAGAACGGAGGAGACGTAAACGTTGTGCTGAAATCCGGATTTGATGGTCTGCGTGTGAATCTGTTCTCCGAGGTCGAGTTCTCCGACGGAGGTGCAAGTTCTCAGAATGCTCGGGTACGTGAAATCGTTCGGAATCACACGTTCCATCAACATCTGCCTGAAGATCCGGACCGACTCGATCAGATCGCCGGACTGTCCGTACGAGACGAGCATCACGTTCCACAGCACCGCGTTCTCTCTCGCGGTCGAGAGAAAGAACTCGCGAGCCGTCCGCGAATCCGAGCACTTCACGTAGAGATCGAGCAGAGAACCTTCTAGAACGATATCTCTGGTCATCCCCGATTTCATCGCGTACGAGTGAAGCTGTTTTCCTCCGATCAGAGACCCGACCGCAGCGCAGGCGCTCAAGAGACTCGCCACGGTCACGCAGTCCGGTTTCAATCGGTCGGATCGCATTCTCTCGAACAATCCGAGAGCTCTGCGGCTGAATCCGCGCTGAGAGAGCCCCGAGATGAGCGTGTTGTACGAAACCCGGTCTCGATTCTCCATCGCGACGAAGATCTTCTCAGCAGATAACAAGTTTCCTGAGCGGGAATAGAGAGTCACGAGGGCGTTGCAGACGTAAGTCTCGGAGGAGAATCCGAGCCTCAGAGCGAGGCCGTGGATTTGAAGCCCCGCTCGGTTCGACTCTGCTTTCGTACACGCGCTTAGAACGCTC